>NW_025408921.1:0-24604 GCF_002201575.2 Neomonachus schauinslandi | reverse complement strand
AACTAGAACTCACTCACAAGGGGAAAGTCAGAAAGAACTCAAATACATGGAGGCTAAAGAGCATCCTACTAAAGAATGAATGGGTCAACCAGGAAATTAAAGAAGAATTTTAAAAATTCATGGAAACCAATGAAAATGAAAACACAACTGTTCAAAATTTTTGGGATGCAGCAAAGGCAGTCCTAAGAGGAAAGTATATAGCAATACAAGCCTTTCTCAAGAAACAAGAAAAGTCTCAAGTACACAACCTAACCCTACACCTAAAGGAGCTGGAGGAAGAACAGCAAATAAAGCCTAAACCCAGCAGGAGAAGAGAAATAATAAAGATCAGAGCAGAAATCAATGAAATAGAAACCAAAAGAACAGTAGAACAGATCAACGAAACTAGGAGCTGGTTCTTTGAAAGAATTAATAAGATTGATAAACCCCTGGCCAGACTTATCCAAAAGAAAAGAGAAATGACCCCAATCAACAAAATCATGAATGAAAGAAGAGAGATCACAACCAACACCAAAGAAATACAAACAATCATAAGAACATATTATGAGCAACTCTATGCCAGCAAATTAGATAATCTGGAAGAAATGAATGCATTCCTAGAGATGTATCAACTACCAAAACTGAAGCAGGAAGAAATAGAAAACCTGAACAGACCTATAACCACTAAGGAAATTGAAGCAGTCATCAAAAATCTCCCAACAAACAAAAGCCCAGGGCCAGATGGCTTCCCAGGGGAATTCTACCAAACATTTCAAGAAGAATTAATACCTATTTTTCTGAAACTGTTCCAAAAATAAAAATGGAAGGACAACTTCCAAACTCATTTATGAGGCCAGCATTACAGAAGAATTACAGACCAATATCCTTGATGAACATGGATGCAAATATTATCACCAAAATACTAGCCAATAGGATCCAACAGTACATTAAAAGGATTATTCACCACAACCAAGTGGGATTTATTCCTGGGCTGCAAGTTTGGTTCAACATCCGCAAATCAATGTGATACAATACATTAATAAAAGAAAGAACAAGAACCATATGTTCCTCTCAACAGATGCAGAAAAAGCATTTGACAAAGTACAGCAACCTTTTTTGATTAAAACTCTTCAGAGTGTAGGGAGAGAGGGTACGTACCTCAATATCATAAAAGACATCCATGAAAAACCAACAGTGAATATCATTCTCAATGGGGAGAAACAGAGCTTTCCCCCTAAGGTCAGGAACACAGCATGGATGTCCACTATCACCACTGCTATTCAACATAGTATTAGAAGTCCTAGCCACAACAATCAGACAACAAAAAGAAATAAAAGGCATCCGAATTGGCAAAGAAGAAGTCAAACTCTCACTCTTTGCAGACGATATGATACTTTATATGGAAAACCCCAAAGACTCCACCCCAAAACTGCTAGAACTCATACAGGAATTCAGTAAAGTGTCAGGATATAAAATCAATGCACAGAAATCAGTGGCATTCCTATACACCAACAAGACAGAAGAAAGAGAAATTAAGGAGTCGATCCCATTTACAATTGCACCCAAAACCATAAGATACCTAGAAATAAATCTAGCCAAAGAGGCAAGAATCTGTACTCAGAAAACTATAGAATACTCACGAAAGAAATTGAGGAAGAGACAAAGAAATGGAAAAACGTTCCATGCTCATGGATTGGAAGAACAAATATTGTGAAGATGTCCATGCTACCTAGAGCAATCTACACATTCAGTACAATCCTTATCAAAATACCATCCACTTTTTTCAAAGAAATGGAACAAATAATCCTAAAATTTGTATGGAACCAGAAAAGACCCCACATAGCCAGAGGAATGTTGAAAAAGAAAAGCAATGCTGGTGGCATCACAATTCCGGACTTCCAGCTCTATTACAAAGCTGTCATCATCAAGACAGTATGGGACTGGCACAAAAACAGACACATAGACCAATATAACAGAATAGAGAGCCCAGAAATGGACCCTCAACTCTGTGGTCAACTAATCTTCAACAAAGCAGGAAAGAATGTCCAATGGAAAAAAGACAGTCTCTTCAACAAATGGTGTTGGGAAAATTGGACAGCCACATGCAGAAGAATGAAACTGGACCATTTCCTTACACCACACACAAAAAATCAACTCAAAATGGATGAAAGACCTAAATGTGAGACAGGAATCCATCAAAATCCTAGAGGAGAACACAGGTAGCAACCTTTTCGACCTCAGCCGTGGCCACTTCTTCCTAGAAACATCGCCAAAGGCAAGGGAAGCAAGGGCAAAAAATGAACTATTGGGACTTCATCAAGATAAAAAGCTTTTTGCACAACAAAACCAAAAGACACCGACAGAATAGGAGAAGATATTTGCAAATGACATTTCAGTTAAAGGGCTAGTACCCAAAATCTAAAAAGACTTATGAAACTCAACACCCAAAGAACAAAGAATCCAATCAAGAAATGGGCAGAAGGCATGAAGAGACATTTTTCCAAAGAAGACATCCAAATGGCTAACAGACACATGAAAAAGTGCTCAACATCCCTCGGTGTCAGGGAAATACAAATCAAAACTTCAGTGAGATACTACCTCACACCAGTCAGAATGGCTAAAATTAACAAGTCAGGAAACGACAGATGTTGGCAAGGTTGCGGAGGAAGGGGAACCCTCCTACACTGTTGGTGGGAATGCAAGCTGGTGTAGCCACTCTGGAAAACAGTATAGAGGTTCCTCAAAAAGTTGAAAATAGAGCTACCCTATGACCCAGCAATTGCACTACTGGGTATTTACCCCAAAGATACAAATGTAGTGATCCCAAGGGGTACGTGTGCCCCAATGTTTATAGCAGCAATGTTCACAATAGCTAAACTGTGGAAAGAGCCAAGATGTCCATCGACAGATGAATGGATAAAGAAGATGTGGTATACACACACACACACATACACACACACAATGGAATATTATGCAGCCATCAAAAAACAGGAAATCTTGCCATTTGCAATGACATGGATGGAACTAGAGGGTATTATGCTATATGAAATAAGTCAATCAGAGAAAGACAAGTATATCATCTCACTGATATGAGGAATTCTTAATCTCAGGAAACAAACTGAGGGTTGCTGGAGTGGTGGGGGTATGGGAGGGATTGGGTGGCTGGGTGATAGACACTGGGGAGGGTATGTGCTGTGGCGAGCGCTGTGAATTGTGTAAGACTGATGAAACACAAACCTGTACCTCTGAAACAAATAATACATTGTTAAAAAAAAATAGAAGATATTAGGAAGGGAAAAATGAAGGGGGGAATTGGAGGGGGAGATGAACCATGAGAGACTATGGACTCTGAGAAACAAACTGAGGGTTTTAGAGGGGAGGGGCTTTGGAGGATGGGTTAGCCCAGTGATGGGTATTAAGGGGGGCAAGTATTGAATGGAGCACTGGGTGTTATCTACAAACAATAAGTCATGGAACACTACATAAAAAACTAATGATGTAATGTATGGTGACATAACATAGTAAAATAAAATTTAAAAAAATTTTTTAAATGATAAAATAAAATAAATACCAAAAGAAATTTTTCAATAAGGAGCAAAGAAAACCCCTAATGCATTTAAAGAAATATGGCAAGTTTAATAATACTCATTAATATTACAATATAAAATATATGACGAAGCTAGGACCAAACATGTATCATATGTTATGTTAATAAGGCTTAATATTAACATGTGAATGTGGATGTTAATAAGACTTAACTTACCTGCCTGAAGACAAAGATTTTTTTATTTGGTTCACAAATCAAGATCCCAGTAAATACTGTATGTAAGATAGTTACAGAACATGAAAGGATTTTGAAAGCCTTTTAAAAAATAAATAAATAAAAGGAAGTGTTACAGGATTTCTATTCCTTTAGTGCCCGAGGTTCTTGGTCACACCACTTCAAAGAATGAAAAGGTAGACAGGACGAAGAGTGGTGGGCAGCAAGGCAAAGTTTATTGAGTGATAGTACAAAGCTCCTGAAGAGGAACGGGACCTGAGAGGGTTGCCCATTTGGCATTCACATCCAGGGTTTTGTTTTTGTTTTTGTTTTTTCTTTTTAAAGATTTTATTTATTTATTTATTTGTCAGAGAGAGAGAGAGAGCACAAGCAAGTGCACAAGCAGGTGGAAGGGCTGAGGGAGAAGCAGACTCCCCGCTGAGCAAGGAGCCTGATGTGGGACTCAATTCCAGGACCCTGGGATCATGACCTGAGCTGAAGGCAGACACTTAACCAACTGAGCCACCCAGGTGTCCCACATCCAGGGGTTTTTATAAACTCTTTTGCAGAACCATCTTGAGCATCCTGAGTGCGGGACCCCTGTGGATTGGCCGCCAAGGTGTGTCAATCAGGGCTTTGATCACACACCTGTCTACCTATCAGGTTATTGGCTTATTGTTCATGTGTTGATAGTCTTTGGGGCTGACATTTGGAGACCAACTGCCTCAACTTGTGATAGTGACTGGTGTCTTATGGTTAATTGTTTTGTCTCAAGATGTTTTGCAAAAGTCACTTCTGCAGAGGTTGCTAGACAGGATGTTATTGTGGTCTTGCCTAAGCTGTAAAGCAGTATGCTAGTGCGGTTTTGTCTTAGCTCCCTGTTTTCTTGTTGGGAACCCTGACCCTGACTACCTAAGTGTCCAATTAACTTCTAACAGAAGGAGCAAAGCTGTAGTAGGCAAATAGAAACACTTGGAAGTCAGGGTAGTGATCCTAGTATTAGACAAAAATAGAATTCAAACAAGAACATATTAAAGGAGACAAAACACAAATTTCCATGCCAAAAGCCACAATTTGCAATGAAGATAGGAGAGTCATAAATGTCTATCACCAAATAACACATTAGTCACCTTTAAAAAGTAGAAACTACAAGAGAAGCAAAAAGATAATAGGTTAAAATATGCTAATGGTAAGAAACTTTAATAAACCCAGTAAGTGCAGAAATAGGTAAGACTGTAGTAAATATAAGCAGCATAATCAATGCAGCAGCCCTTCTATATTAAACTTCATATCCTGCTAATAGGAAAGACATCTTTTCTCAAGTGCATATGGAATATTCACGAAATATTTGATCATCTATTTGGTTACAAAGTAAACATTAGTTAAGTTTGGAGAAGTAGTCACAGTACAAACATACTGGGATCACAATGAAATAAATTTAATCATTATTAACAATATTAAAATTCTAAAAAGATCTTCTACTTAGAAATCTGTCCATTATGTAATTCTTGGGTGAAAAGAGAAATAAAGACAGAAATAAAAGAATTTTTAAAAATAATAATAGTGAAAACATATATATCAGAACCTATCATCCATGAAAGCAGTGATCAGAAGAAAACTTAGAACGCTCCTATTTAAAAAAATTGAAAAAAAAGGAAAAATGAACCGAATTCCCAACTCAAAGGAAACAACCAAATAAACCAAAAAAAGCATAAAAATAATAGTAATGATAAAAGCAGAAGCTAATGAGGTAGAAAAGAAAAACATAATACATCTAATTAGTAAGTCAAAATAAGAATCGAGTTTTCTTTTTATTAACCAAACACTAATTAGCATAAGAAACAAGAGAGGAAGTACACATATGCAAAATAAGAAATGACAAGGGGAAAATAATTTTGAAAACGTAGATGAAACAATTACATTGGGAAGCACAGTTTAGCAAAATTAACCCAAGTAAAAGTAGAAAGCTTAAACCAATTTACCATAAGATAAGAGAAAGATATCAAAGAACTAAGTTGTAAGAGACACAGCCCAGACTATTCCACAGAGGAATTCTATGAACCTTCAATTCTACCAGGGCTCGGTAAACCATTCCACAGTATCAATCATTAAGAAGTTTCTAATGTTTTATGAAACAAGTATAGCATTAAAAACTAAATCTGATAAAGAGATTGCATACACTACAAAAGGAAATTACAAATATCATTTACAAATATAAGTATTAGCAAACAGAATCTCACATTATAACAGGAAAATAACAATGACTAAGTGGTATTTATCCAAGAATGCAAAGTGGATCAATGTAAAATGTCAATAAAAATATATCCATAACATACAACATGCACAAGAATAAACTCTGGATGGGTCAGAGATCTAAATATGAAAAATGAAACCACACAAGTACTAGAAGTAACCATAAAGATTTTATAACCTGGTTTGAGGAAAGACTTTCTAGCAATGATTCAAAACCCAATTGTAATAAAAGAAAATACAGATAAACTTGATTACCTAAATTTTTTTTTAATTTTCAAATTACAAAAACATAAGTCAAAAGACAACTTCAAAAACTGAAGGAAATATTTGCAACATATATCACAAATAAAGGGATAATGTCCCTAATATATAATAAACTCTGAAACTAGAGTGGAAAAAAGGCCAAAACTTAATAAGAAAATAGGCAAAAGATAGATCAGTCATTAAAACATAATTTTTAGGTTCTAAAGACATGATAATATGTTCACACTCATTCCTTATTAACAAAATGCAAATTAAAAGTACCCTGAGATGCCATTCCTTGCCTAACAATTTGGCGAAAATTAAAAAGCGTAACAACACATTAAGTTGGTGAGACTGGGAAACAGGACACTCCCACATTACTGATGGGAATGCAAATTGACAGTCCTTGCGGAGAATCTGGCAATGTCAAAGAAAACTACGTATGTATTCATTTTATTTCTCAGTAAATCCTACTTTTTAGGAGTTTACCCTAAAGTTATACCTGCAACAATATGAAAATGTGTATGCACAAGGGTATTAATTGCAGCATTGCTGGCAATTGCAAAAATCTTGGAAATAACTTAGATGTTCACACACAGAGTAGTTAAATAACCTATGGTTGGTTCACACAGTGTGAACTGAGCAGTATATAAAAAGATGGGGGAGATCTTTAGTTCATAGAAAGGCATTAAAATGTACCTCAGTACACACACACACACACAGACACACACACACACAATTACTTTCTTATGATCTGTTGAACACAAAATTTTTTCTAAACTTTTTTCTCCCACATGACTTTTTTCAGTTTTCTTTTTGTTTTTAACAAATTGACATTCCCCAGCCAGGTTTCCAGTGTGTTCTCTTTATCAGTTTTATTTTTACTGTTTCTTATTTTTGCCCAAATTGATTAAATCTCTAAGTCCTTTTCTTTTATAGCACTGTTCATTTATATAAGAGGTAGCCAATAGAGGTAAAGTTGGAGCAAAAAGGGAGCTTCCATTTTTTTATCACTACTTTCAAAGAGTCTCAATTCTAAACACTTCTCCCACATCCATAAACATCCTATAGGACTCAGTGTAATCTAGCTATTATTTATAATTTTTTACCTCAGTGGTTCAATTGCTTATCAAATTGACTTTTATAGCCCCTACAAAGAACATTTTGTTAAACTTGAAACAGTCTCAAGGTAATGAAGACCAAATGACTTTCTAGAGCTGAGGCACCGAAAGCCATAAAATACATAAAGCCTGTAGAATTATGTCAAATGGCACTGTGCCACATGAATGCAAAGACAGTGTCTCAATGGTTTACTTCTACTTTTAGAAATGAATTTGATGGAAACAAGCCAATGAAAAAATGTAATGACATGTGACATGACATAGAAGCAGCAGTTCCAAGTACAATTTGCTTTTAATAACTAAAAAGTATGTCCATCTGGAACAAAATAACCAGGACCAGAAGCAGCAAGTGCATTTTTAACTAACTAATTTCCAGTGTGACCAAATAAAATCAATTGGTATATCTGCCCTACTCAGAAAAAGGGGTGGGGGCAAGAAAAGGGTAGCTGTGACCCCAGCTGGAGGGGATGGGAAAGGCACCCTGAGCTGGGACCCGTCACATCCACTCAGGTCCTCTTGCTTTTTTGGCTAAGACTGAAAAGCCCATGAATATAAAATGAACTACCAACTTTACCCTAATTTGTGTAAGCTGTAGCACCAGAATAAAAGAGAGCTGTGATGCGTGGATGTGTGAACTTCTCTGAGATGTTTCAAAATAATCTACCCTGAAATAAAACTGAAAAATTATACCCAAGTCCTGTGCCAGTTGGCCAAAGTGCAGCATGCGTCTGTGTGTGTGTATAGATGTGTGCACGTGTATTGATAGGAAAATGAGAGGCCCCAGACAGGGAGAAGATGGGTCTTCTCAAAAGACTAAGAGTTTAATATTTTTAATTCCAAGTTAGCTTCAAAGAGATGAAAATAACAGCTTTGGCTACAATGGGGATTAATAGGGACGTATGGAGCATAATAATGATAAAAAGTAAACATTTTGTGATTTGCTTTGACTTTCATATCTCCATTTTATAGAACACCATAACTCAATGGCCCTGCTTGAATATAGATTTTATTTTTAATTTAAGTAATCACTTATCGAATCAATTCCCAATATGATATTTTTAGACATGAATTGTCTGATCTTACTTTTTAATACTTGGAAGACTGACTTCACTCTATTTTAATTACAAAATAAAACTCCACTAATGGCCCTAGAATGACTCTGTTGACTCTACATATTGATCAAGTTAAATGGATAACAGCCACCCTTCTTTCTCCTGTCCTTCCAGGTAATTCACAGTATAATAGTCATACAGTTTGTATGGTGGAAAAGCAATACTAAATGCTGTTTGATACAGAAAACCAGCTGATGGTTGCCAGAGGGGAGGAAGTGAGGGCAAATGGGTGAAACAAAGTGGGAGGTAAAGGCTTCCAGTTATGGAGTGAATAAGTCACAGGAATAAAGACACAGCATAGGAAATATAGTCAATGGTATTATAATAACGTACGGTGACAGATGGTAGCTACATGTGTGGTGAGCATAGTTGAATTGCCATGTTGTACACCTGAAACTAATGTAACATTGTATATCAACTATACTTTAAATAAATAAATAAATACATTCATATGTAAATAAATACATAAATAAATAATTGCTATTTGGAATGCAAATACAATATAAACTCAGGTAGCTTTCCTTCATTTCTAGGCTCTATAGATAATGTGCTTCCAGTCCATGTTTACACTGATGTGTATGATCAAAGAATGAGTGTGATTTGTAATATTTTTTAAGAAGACACAATATAATGTACCAAAATGATATAATCTGCAAGTTCTAGCTAGACTTTTTTCTAATCATGATTTATCATAAAGAATATAATATCTTTTGAGTAAAATAAATGGAAGTAGGTGACTTAGATAAGAAGTAGAGCAGTAAAATTCTCAAGGCTCTCAAGACAAACCATCCTTCTCTCTTGACCATTTGTGCTACATTGATTCAAACCATCCAGGTCAAAGTCGGCATGATCTTATCCTGATTGTCAAAACAAACTGGTTGTCAAAAGCATGTAAAAAAATTTCTGTACAGCAAAGGAAACAATGAACAAAACTAAAAGGCAACCTACTGAATGGGATATTTGCAAATTACATAACTAATAAAGGGTTACTATCCAAAATATATGAAGAACTTATAAAATTCAACACTCAAAAAACAAATAATCCAATTAAAAAATGGGCAGAAGACATGAAAAGACATTTTTCCAAAGAAGACACACAGATGGCCAATAGACACATGAAAAGATGCTCAACATCATTTATCATCAGGGAAATACAAATCAAAACTACAGTGAGATAGCAACTCATACCTGTCAGAATGGCTAAAATCAAAAACACAAGAAGCAACAAGTGTTGGCAAAGATGTGGAGAAAAAGGAACCTTCATGCACTGTTGGTGGTAATGCAAACTGGTACAGCCACTGTGGAAAACACTATGGAGGTTCCTCAAAAAATTAAAAATAGGACTATCTTACAATCCAGTAATTGAACTACTGGGTATTTACCCCCAAAACACAGAAACACTAATTCAAAGGCAAATGTGCTTGCTTATGTTCATTGCAACATTATTTACAATAGCCAAATTATGGAAGCAGCCCACGTGTCCATCCCATCAATTGATGAACGGATAAAGAAGATGTGGTATATATATACAATGGAATATTGTTCAGCCATAAAAAAGAATGAAATCTTGCCACTTGCCACAACATGGATAGAACTAGAGAGTACTATGCTAAGTGAAATAAGTCAGGCAGAGAAAGACAAACGCCATATGATCTCACTCATATGTGGAATTTAAGAAACAAAACAAACAAGCAAAGGGGGAGAAAGAGAGACAGAGACTCTTAACTTGTAGAGAACAAACTGATGGTTACCAGAGGAGAGGTAGGTGGGGGGATGGGGGAAAATAGGGGACAGGGATTAAAGAGAACACTTTGGAGAAATGCTTGTTCATGTCTTCAAATTGATGTATAGAAATGCAACAGACTCCGTGCGCTGATTTTATATCCTGTGAGTTTGCTGAATTCCTGTATTAAGTTCTAGCAATTTTTTGGTGGTCTTTAGGGTTTTCTATAGACAGCATCATGTCGCCTGTGAAGAAAGGGAGACAAACCATAAGACTCTTTATTATATAATCAAACAGGTGGACAGAACCAGGTAATACACTAAGTCCTGGGTGTATTTTGGTCTGTTTTTGAGGGTGTGAACCAAAGATAACAAGTACACAAAAGAGGGTGATCCAATCTACCAGGGTAGTCAAGCAAGGCTCCAGAGACTAAGTGATATTTGAGATAGACCTTGAAAGAAGCCTGCAGACCAAAAAAGGGGAGCTCAAAATAACATGATCAAAGAGAGAGTTGTGAACATGGCAAGTGTTCACGGAAAGGTCAGTGTTGCTCAGTATAGCGGTAATCCTCACCCTTTTGCTGGCCACCTTAGAAAACACCAACCTGAAGCTGGACCAGGATCATTTGGGCCAGATCATTCAAGAACGGTTCCTTTTAGAGTTTGCTTAGTGTTTGGACATAATCCCACATAATGACAAGCAAAATGTCATTTTCTGGAAAGTGTAAACAAGAGATTATTTGTTTGCTTAAGTAGCTCTATTACTCTATCAAAAGAAAGAACATCATCTCAGTGTTCCATTGACCTCTTCTCAGCAGATCTCTTCTATCTGCAACTGTCCCAACTTGGATTCCTGCCCTCCACCTACTCAAGTTCTCATATGTTCACATGCTCCCTAGTAAATGGACACAGTGTTTTAAATAAACCTTTGCCAATTTTAGTGTTTAGGAGAAATAAGTATTTTATCCAAGCCTCTGTGAAGTGTTTGTGTTTTAAATGCATTAAGAATTCCTAAAATGCAGCCAACACAAAGCCTTGACACTTAAAAGCAACCAGACAACAGCTTGTAGAATTAAGGCAACTATGATCTTCAACTTTCTTCTAGACCATGAAGTCTGATTATTTAGGACACCTTACAAACTGTTTTTCCTCACTACTGTAGCATGGTTCCCATGAAAGAGATCATATCTTCCTTTGTCTTATGGGCCTGTTTGTGACTGCTACTGGAATCTCCCAATTAAGCAAAACTGATGCATTAAAAAAAAATCCCTCTGCTACTTTCTAAGGTGGGGAGAACATTTTTCCAAGACTACGGCCATTTCTTACTTGACATACACAGATGTCTCCACACCACTCATGTGCCAGCTTATTCCAACAGTTTATACAGACATAGCTACCGGCCATGTTACAATATGAAATATTTTAAAGGCACAGGGCGTTTTGTACATGTTTCCATGTTCATGTAAATTAACTAACATAATTTAATGTGCAAAACACATAAAAGGATGTGAGATTGTCCCATCTACTTCTCCCCTTCCTGCTGACCCAGTGTTCTGCCAGTTAATGATCCCAGGGCACTAAGTTGGGCCTCACTTTGTCCCTTAGGAGAATGTAGCTACAAGGACATGACCTTGGATTTTATTAGAAAGTCAATATATCCTCTCATCTATCACACAGAAATCTTGCCTCTTTCAGGATTCCTCTAAAATTCCCTCAATTGTTCTCTTCAAGCCTGTTTTATTTTTCAGACATTTATCAACCACTACTGTGTACAAGCACTACAAGTCTCTTGAAATCTCTCTTAATCCTCTGAGTGTCTGGCCTGGCCTGGACTCACCGACATATTGGTGAGTAGATCTCAAGTCTTTTTTTTTTTAAGGTTTTATTTTTATTTATTTATTTATTTATTTATTTATTTGAGAGAGAGGGAGGAGAGAGAGCACAAGCAGGGGGAGGGGCAGAGGGAGAAGCAGACTCTCTGCTGAGCAAGGAGCCCAATGTGGAGCTCAATCCCAGGAACCCCGGGATCATGACCTGAGCCGAAGGCAGGTGCTTAACTGACTGAACCACCCAGGCGCCCCCTCAAGTCTTTATTGTAATGCAAGAGAGTAAACAAGGGTTGGACCATGAAAGGCACTTGGCAAGAATGATGGCAGGATGCTAAAATGACAGCTTAAAACAAACTGAAAATCAGATTCATTTTATTTTAATGACACTGCTCATTGCATAAAGAAACAGAACAGAAGGCATTGCCATGACTCTCTTAGTAACCAGGTCTATCTCATTGTTCATTAATTACCAGGAAAGAAGAAATGTAATTTAAGGATGCAAAACAAAAAGCATATTCAGAGCTCTCAATACACGTGCACACACAGATATGCAAGAATACCGACTTATTCACAGCATTGTGGTTGGAAACATTGTATATATGTTTCTGTGCCTCACAGCCAGTTTCTCAGTCTAGCAGAAGTCCGGGTTCAAAGGCGGACAAGTCTGGGGAGTGACCAGTGCCCCACGCGGCCCCCTTTAACAATAACGTATTGAACGGCTCACGGTGTCAAGGCAACGAGATAGAGGAGACAAGGGCTGGGCACAGACGTCAGGCTTCCGCTCCCGGTAGGAGAGGCATGAAGATGAGCACTCCTGTGCACAGAGGAGACGCTGGAGCGCTTTGGACGCAAACACAAACCGCAGAGCAACCGAGCAACCCGACAGGGTGACAGGAAAAATCTGTCTCCCGTGAGTCTTTTAAAGCAAATTGGAAGAGCAGAAAGGCATCTCTGATTTGTAAGAAATCATCAGTAGATTGTCTTAGCTCAGCCACTGCAGTGGAATAAAAGTGTCTTGGAAAATAAGGGGTATGAGATAAAAGAAATGTCTTCAAATCATCATTGCTTAAATTTCTGAAGTTCCTTCCTTCCTGAGATCTGACGGTCCACTGAGTATCTGAAAAAACTCCCCCCTGCTTCGGGAAAGCATTAGTCCATGCTGACACTTCCAATATTCACCAGCATTAAGGATTCACATTCTTCATTATTTATTTGCAAGATTATTGATCCCAAGCACCCACCTACTGTGTGCCAGATGCTAAACTACCTTCTGGCAAAAGATCGAAATGGAATGGGGAAAGAAACATGCTAACTAACAAAGACAGTGCACCAAAGTGCAGGCATATGTCAGGCTCCCGGGGCCTTAAGAGGAGAAATCCATTCTGCTAGCTAGGAGGGGGGCCAGGGGCAGAGGAGCCATGGCGGAGGGGCTCATACTCAGGCTGCATCTGAAAGGATGAGAGCACTTTGCAGGTAGAAATTCAGAAGAATTGCAGGGGGACAGAGCAGGGATGGCAGGTTCTGAACATGAGCGAAGCTGGGTAGCAGGAATTTATCTGCACCAGGAAGACAAAGGGGTGTGATAAGAAGCAGGGAGGAGGATGGTTGTGAGCACAGCTCTGCTGCCAGGCTGACTGGGATTCGAGTCCTAACACCATCACTAACTTACAGGTAATCTCCGTGCCTTGGTTAGTTCATCTAAATGCCAGGGTCATAATGGCAGCCATCAAACAGATTTGGAGTGCTCTGAGCTACACAGCTCAGTAAGTGTTCATGCTGCCTGGATGTTCTATGCTCCCCAAGGCATTTCTTGCATGCATTCTTCCTGAAGAGGTTGTTTGTTTGGTTTGGTTTTTGTTTTTAGGTTATATGGAGCCCACTCAAACAAAAGGGCAGTTTCTTAGGGAAAAGTCAGAAGGTAAAGCTGAGCCACCCAGGAATGAGACCTGCACTGACATCTGGGTCAGTAACCAAGGACTCCCTGTCAGCTCCCTGTGGGGCCAGAGGACCATCCATCTCTCATTTTCCCTGTGTTTCCTCCTCTACACTCCCCCTGTCAACCTGACTCTTCTGGCCCCTCAAATCCATCCTCCACAAAGCCAAAGAATGTTCTCCAAAATGAAAACCTGAACATGACATTTATTTGCTTCAAACCCTTCAGGAGCCTCTCATTACCTGCAAGATTCAGTCCAGGATATATTTTTCCATCAAAACCCTGCCAGGATGTTCTCTTTCCCCTGAGTATTTCACCTCCCTTCCTCCACTATCACCATCATTCCTGATGCACATAATCATCCAGCCTTGTACACAACTTCTTGTACCTTACATATGCCACTTTCATTGGATGTGGAGTTAACTTTTTATAAATTTGTCTCCCCTACTATTCCAAATGCTACTTAAAGGCAAGAGTTGGGCATAATCACTTGTATTCTTACTGCCCGGCTCAGTGAAGGCACTGGTAGCTTTTAAGTAATACTTGCTTGTCTGAACCATTCTAAAAAATTCGGGGCTGTTATAAGCAATGGGAGGCATGGTCATATTTATGTATGGAGAATAATCATTTTGGCCACAGAGAAGAGAATAGGTTAAAGTGAGAAGAAAGTGGTCACAGAAAGGTCAGTTAGTTAGGAGACTTTCAGCACAATCCCCACTGAGATGACAAGGAAAAATCTGCATGTTAAGGTAATATTCATGCACAGTAGCTGATGTGGAACTCAGTTATCTAATCAAACCATTTAGACACAAATTCTTTGTTTGAATACACAGGTAATTATTGCAAAGGTGGCTTATGAAAGTAAAATGTTCATGAAGGGTTTTCAAGTCTTTGCTTGATCCTATGTCTTAAGTGTAGAAGGTCTGACAGTTTCTTTGCTATAATAAATGGCCTGTCCCGGGGCGCCTGGGTGGCTCAGTCGTTAAGCGTCTGCCTTCGGCTCAGGTCATGATCTCAGGGTCCTGGGATCGAGCCCCGCATTGGGCTCCCTGCTCCGCGGGAAGCCTGCTTCTCCCTCTCCCCCCGCTTGTGTTCCCTCGCTCGCTGTCTTTCTCTCTCTCTCTCAAATAAATAAATAAAATCTTAAAAAATAAATAAATAAATAAATGGCCTGTCCTTTCTATTACAATAGACACAATTTAACTAAGTAAATGTGTCATGTGACCACAGTAAGACAAGTTGGTAAGGTCCTGTCTGAAATTTCAGGAAGGCAGAAATACCAGTTTTAGTCATCTGTTTCCTAGATGCCATCAACAAAACCTAGGATGTTGTAGGTAGTCATTATTTAATGAATTAAATTATTACACACATTGTTTTTTAAAAGCATTATTCATATGATATATATTATATATATATGTACATACATATAGTCTCTGCCTTCAAGGATCTTACAATCACATTATGGTCACATAATATACATACATACATATTACAGATGAAGTGGCAACTGAGAAGTGTGAAAAAAAGGGCTATGGGAGGGTGGTGAGGACAGAGTTTGCTGCTGCTTCTTCTGGGGAAATATTTCATTTCAGATGCCCTTATCTGAGAGTTAGAGATGAGCCAATTCAGGGAAAACACATATAATAAGGTCATTCATTGACGCACAAAATAAGAAGACCCGAAGTCAGAAGTTCAAAGATATCATCACCAAAGACTGGATTCTTTCTGCTTCCTTGCTCTGTAATCCAGAACATTGGTCTCTGCTAAGGCAGCCTCCCCAGATGATCCCAGGATGCTGCCGGTAGCAACAGCAGATATGTACATTATCCTTCATCAGCCACATCTAGCAGGAGAAGACAGTGGCTTGTCATGGCTTCCTCTTAAGAGAAAGAAAGGCATTTTCCTGGAGCTTCAGTGAAGGCTGCCTTATTTCCTCTTAACCAGAATTGGGTCCATACCCATTCTGGCCTTCATCCCTGCTGAAGAGATGGGATTCTATGAGACCAATCAGGTTCACCCAGGGGGTGAGTGGGGGACAGGGGAGAGAATGGCAGAAAATCATTACCTCACTTGGGAAGGAGAAAGAGGGAAATGAATAGAGAGCGCAGACGTAGGCTAAGTGAACCCAGAGAAACAAAGTCCTTCCCAGCTGGGACCTGGTTTCATTTATATAGATTAAAAATAAGTAAAGAAACAATTCAAATTTAAGCCAAATAACAGAAGGAACTTCTCTTCATATTCTTATATAAAAGATAAATGTACAAAGTAAAAGTATAATTTATCATCCAAACCAGGCATCTTTAAAGCATGGAAGGAGGCACAAAAATCATTAAAATTGTGTCTATGTTTGTATGTGTGTGAATATCTATATAATACAAAGATACATACAAATGCAAATATATATTATATATGTACACACAGATAAATAAATAAGCTCATTTATTAGTAGAACTATAAATGATTCTATTCAAAAACTATTTTCAAAAATAAATTTCTAGAAAATATAACATCTGTATGCGATAAAGGACATTTTCAAATGCTTTATATTGATTAGCTAAATATCAAAAATTGATATGAGCAAAATAATTATTCTTGTGTGATGTTTCTGTGTCACTGGTATTTTTCAGCATGCTGTTAATATTTTAAACTTTTTCTGAAAATTACCTGTGAGTTCTCCAGGTTATGTTTCATGATTAATGAATTTGTCATCGTTGACACCATCAACTGTTTCTCCTCTGTATGCAGATCAGAATATTTTTAAGTGGGAGAATATTCTTTATAAAGGGGCAGAGGTACATGGTAGGCTCAGAGCAGATTCTGCTAAAAGCTAAAAAATATGTTCCTAATTTCATTTATTTCTTGTTGAAATGTAAAAATCTTTCAGCCCAATTATTTTCACAGATATTGTCTTTTCGCTTCCATTAAGATATCTTACTTTGACAAAAAGAAAATTTGTAACACAAAACATTTTAAGTAGTTTTCTGTTTATGATTTTTTGAAAATTCTGACAATTTTAGATGTTACAAAATTATAGAGCTTCTCTATGTCATTTCTCCTGTAGAGTGCATAAGCTCATCCAATTAGAAGTTCAATCAAAATTCCTTTCTTGCCACATGTTAAGACATCAGCACAAATTATAGATCTCCAAATTAATCTTGTAGACATTTGAGCACTCACTATTTAATTTACTTCTTCCGTTGCATGTATACAGAAAATTTTCAACCTCTTTCTATTTGCAAGTTTTGTTTTCAATAATTGCGAATAGCTAAAAGCCTCAAAAGCTAAGTTTTTGGTGCTCCATGAGATGAATATGTTGATTAAAAATTTCCTACCACTTTGAAAAATATTGTAACTATAATTGAGAGGATTCATTCACAGTAAGTTCACTTTCTTTGCAGGACGGTTTGCAGGACACACATTTATAAATTCACAAAGTAGTTTTTCAGTGGCTCAAATTTTCTGAAACTATGCTTGATTAAGAGCAGCAAAGAGGGAAAATCCACACCACTAACCGAAGCATTAGCTGTATCCGACTTCAGTTGTCATCACAGTTGTGTATGTAGTTGGATCACTTACCACTACTCATACAAAATGCTTATAAACTTGGATGAGTACAATATCTTTTAGAATAAGTAGAGTGTCTCACATTTTCAGAGTATAATGATACATTATATGTTCATCGATACCAATTCTATTTTCTGCTCCACAGTTTTCTTCATCTGGTGGGAATGTTGTTTATACCATAATGTTGTGTTTCACCAGAATCTGCATTTATCTTATCATGACAAAAACAAATGATTTTGTCTTCAGCATTGAACTACTAAACTGAATTTATAATAGTTTTCACAGAAGTCATGTTTTTACGTTTGACAGAATGAACTTCCAAGTCCTCTATTCTGATTTTATGAATTAGATGAGTCAAACCTTAACCAGAATCAACTGATTTTCTTTGTGAAGCATCTTATAATGCTGATACAAAACTAGCTTCACTTAATTCTTGCAAAGTTCTTCTCCTGCTAATCGTTTTGTTTCACATTCATACATTCATTAAAAATGCTTGAAGTTGATGATAAATGAAATTTATTTTGGTGAGGCATCTGCCTCTGGCTCAGCTCATGATCCCAGGGTCCTGGGATTGAGTTCCAAATCGGGCTCCTTGCTCAGTAGGGAGCCTGCTTCTCCCTCTCCCTCTGCCTGTCACTCCCCCTCCTTGTGCTCTCTCTCTGTGTCAAATAAATAAAATCTTTTTTAAAAAATGAAATTTACTTAGAACATTCATTGGATCTAAATAGAGTGTTACTTTACAGAGTGCTGTGTCAACACATCTTCTGCAGCTGCGCATGTTAGCCTCCTTCTTAAATGACCCCTAGGCTTAGGGACAGAAACCTCTCCAGTGTTATGTATCTTCTGGTTACCATGTGGTCAGTGATAACCTCTGGCTGTAGGGAAAGTCAAATGAGTCACACAATCTGAATGTCACACTTTTTCACTACCTTCCATATTCATTTGTTCCATTTTTCTTTGAACATGGATTTTCATTTTTTAGCTCATTACTATCAAAAGGGCTTACTTAAAAATATTTTTAAAAGATTTATTTATTTATTTGAAAGAGAGAGGGAGAGAGAGAGAGGGTGTGGGGGGGGTGGCCAGGGGTCGAGGGAGAGAGAATCTCAAGCAGACTCCACACTGAGTGTGGAGCTGGAAGTGGGGCTTGATCTCATAACCCTGAGATCGCCACCTGAAGTCAAAACCAAGAGTTGGATGCTTAACTGACTGTGCCACCAAGGCACCTCAAAAATAATTTTAAAAAGCACTACTAAACAATTAAAGAAATTGTAGATTTACATCACATGGTAAATATATGTAGCATTATTCAGAGTATTTAGGGGCTGCTCAGTCTCTATATTCCAGCCACATTTCATATACAATTACCTTATAATTTCCCACATTTTCCACTGACCCCACCAAATGGTGTCCAGGTGGTGTTGATACCTGTCAGGCAGGTACCTCATGTAGCTGGCAGAGAAGCAACATCGATGATTTCCCAGTGGTTCAAAGTGTGGTCGATGGAAACAAAAGCAATGGCATCACCTGGGTGCTGGCTAGAAATGCAGAATCTCAGGTCCCACCCAGACCTACTGAACCAGCATCTGCATCTTTGCAAGATCCCAGGTGATATGAATGCACCTGAAAACTGAGCAGCCCTGGATATTTCCCCTATATCAGCAATATGGGAAGAACTGAGAGAAGAATTTCAACTGAACTGAAGAATTCTGAACAAATGTAAAACCCGACAGGGCCATCACTGGCACACAGGGAGTTATGGTTATCTGACCATTGAAACTGTGCCCACTATATATCTCTTCTCAAACCTAGAGGCTTTGTAAAATCTATACCATAAATAGTTTTCCCAGATACTGTGTCAAAGGCAAAGTCAAAAAGCATTTATTTGTCTTTTCACTTAGAAATTTATTCATTCTTTTCTTCTAGCAGTTTTTCTGAGTGTAGATCAACTGAACTCAACCCCATACTCCGTGTGTGTGTGTGTGTGTGTGTGTGTGTGTGTGTGTGTCTGTTAGGCATTCCACTTTAGTAACAAGTCCAATTCATGATGAAAAGTCTTCTAGAAATGGAAGGTGAGTTAATTCGGGGAACAATAAAGCCCCCAGGAATGCAAGGGCTGAAATAGTCAAGCAATAATATCATTAAGAGGAAATTACTGTGCCTGCTCATTGGCTTAAAACATAGAACAGCTGAATTCTGGCAAGATGGCAGAGGAGTAGGAGACCTGGATTTCATCTGGTCTCAGGAATTCACCTGGATAGGGATCAAAGCATTCTGAACACCTACAAACTCAACAGGAGATCCAATAAAAGAATAGCGACAACTCTCTGAACAGAAAAGCAACCACTTTCTGGAAGGTAGGACGTGCAGAGAAGTGAATCCGAGGCGATATTCGGGAGGATAGACGGCGGGGGAGGGGGCCTCTGTCAGCCACTTCTGGCAAGTGATAGAGCAGCAGAGCACAAAATCAGAACATTTAGAAGTTGGCTCCACTGAGGGTCATTGATCCAGTGGCTAAGCAGAGAGTGCAACCCTCGTGGGACAGTGTGGTCTCTGGACCCTTGGCGTCACGGAAAGACCGGGGGTGCCTGAGTGCAGCAGAGCTCCCAGGTATCGGAGCAGGGAAGCTGGCTGCAGAGGCGGAGCCAAGGCATGGGCTCTTAGCTTGGGGTTGCCATAAACTGTGATCCGGGGCACAGTCGGGCCACTGCTCCTCCAGCAGGGACCCAACAAGCAGCAGATCCAGGGAGACTCCCCTTCCTCCCCTGGGAAAAGCGGCATGGGAGCGCACCACAGGGATCTGCTGGGCTTGGAGACTCCACACCGAGTTGGGTGCCAGAGATAGAAATGCTTGGTCACAGGCCGGGTGAGCACGGGTGTGGCTGGAGACTGGGGAGACAGGAGTGACTGACTGCTTTTCTCTGGTGGCTCACTGAGGAGTGGGGCCCCGAGTTCTCAGCTCCTCCGGGCTGGAGAATGGGAGGCTGCCATTTTCACTGTCGTCCTCCAAAGCTGTACAGAAAGCTTGCAGGGAACAAAAGCTCCTGAGAGCAAACCCGAGCAGATAACTTAGCGGGGGCCCGGCAAGGGTGGGGCAATTCCGCCTCCAGCAAAGACATTTGAGAACCATGGCAACAGGCCCCTCCCCCAGAAGATCAGTAAGAACAGCCAGCCAAGACCAAGTTTACAGATCAATGAGAATGGCAGAACTCCAGTGCTAGGGGAATACTGCACATAGAATCCATGGCTTTTTTACCATGATTCTTTAGTCTTTCAAAGTTAATTTTTTTTAACTGTCTTTTTTTTCTAATTTTTCTTTTTCCTTTTTTCAACCAACATCTTATCAATCCCTTTTTTAATATTTTTCATTTTTAGAGTCATATTCTATCCCTTCATAGTAGTTACTATTATTTTTGGCATACATATATAAGTTGTTCTCTCTTTAAAATTTTGAGATACAGTTTCTTCTAACAGATCAAAATATACCCTAAATCTCTAGTGTATGGATTTGTTCTACTCTCCTGCCTGATCACATTCTCTCCCTTTTTTTTCCTTTTTTTAATCCTCTTCTTTCTTTTTTCAAACAACTTCTTATCAATTCCTTTTATAAATTTTTTTATAATTGTTCATCTTTACAGTCATATTCCATCCCTTCATCATATCAACCCTTCTTTTTGTACATATATGTTTTTCTTTATTTAAAATTTTGGGAGGCACTTTCTTCTAACAGACCAAAATACATCCAAAATCTAGTATGTGGCACTGATCTATGCACCAGCCTGATCATATTTGATCATATTCTGGTTTCTTTTGTTTTATTCTGTTTTTGTTTGTTTTTACCTTTTTCTTTTTCTTTTTTCTTTCTTTCCCTTTCTTTCCCCCCGGCTTCAGGTCTTTTCTGATTTGTTTAGAGTATATTTTCTGTGGACATTGTTACCCTGTTAGCATTTTGTTCTCTCATTAATCTATTCACCTCTGGACAAAATGATAAGATGGAAAAAATCACCTCAAAAAAAAGAACAAGAGGTAGCACTGACTGCCAGGGACCTACTCAATACGGACATTAGTACGATTTCGGATCTAGAGTTCAGAATCATCACTTTAAAGATACTAGCTGGGCTTGAAAAAAAAATGGAAGTTATTAGAGAAACCCTTTCTGGAGAAATAAAAGAAATAAAATCTAACCAAGTTGAAATCAGAAAGGCTATTAATGAGGTGCAATCAAAAATGGGGGTGCTAACTGCTAGGATAAATGAGGCATAAGAGAGATTAGTGATATAGAAGACCAAATGATGGAAAATAAAGAAGCTGAGAAAAAGAGAGATAAACAACTACTGGATCACGAGGGCAGAATTCGAGAGATAAGCGACACCATAAGATGAAACAACATTAGAATAATTGGGATCCCAGAAGAAGAAGAAAGAGAGAGAGGGGCAGAAGATATATTGGAGCAAATTATAGCAGAGAACTTCCCTAATTTGGGGAAGGAAACAGGCATCAAAATCGAGGAGGCACAGAAAACCCCTCTCAAAATCAATAAAAATAGGTCAACACCCTAACATCTAATAGTAAAACTTATGAGTTTCAGAGACAAAGAGAAAATCCTGAAAGCAGCTCAGGACAAGAGATCTGTAACCTACAATGGTAGAAACTTTAGATTGGCAACAGACCTATCCACCAAGACCTGGCAGGCCAGAAAGGACTGGCATGATATATTCAGAGCACTAAATGAGAAAAATATGCAACCAAGAATACCATATCCAGCTAGGCTGTCATTGAAAATAGAAGGAGAGGGCGCCTGGGTGGCTCAGTTGGTTAAGCGACTGCCTTCAGCTCAGGTCATGGTCCCAGAGTCCTGGGATCGAGCCCCACATCGGGCTCCCAGCTCAGCAGGGAGCCTGCTTCTCCCCCTGACCCTCTCCCCTCTCATGCTGTTTCTCTCTCTCTCTCTCTCTCAAATAAATAAATAAATAAAATCTTTAAAAAAAAAAAGAAAATAGAAGGAGAGATAAAAAGCTTCCAGGACAAACAAAAAATAAAGGAATTTGCAAACACTAAACCAGCCCTACAAGAAATATTGAAAGGGGTCCTCTAAGCAAAGAGGGAGCCTAAAAGCAACATAGACCAGAAAGGAACACAGACAATATACAGTAACAGTCACCTTACAGGCAATACAATGGCACTAAATTCATATCTTTCAATAGTCACCCTGAATGTGAATGGGCTAAATGCCCCAATCAAAAAATACAGGCTATCAGATTGGATTAAAAAACAAGACCCATCAATATGCTGTCTACAAGAGACTCCTTTTAGACCCAAAGACACTCCCAGATTGAAAGAGAAGGGGTGGGAAACCATTTACCTATGCTAATGGAAACCAAAAGAGAGCTGAGGTGGCAATCCTTAATTCAGACAAATTAGATTTTAAACCAAAGACTGTAATAAGAGATGAGGAAGGACACTATATCCTACTTAAAGGGTCTATCCAACAAGAAGATCTAGCAATTGTAAATATCTATGCCCCTAACATGGGAGCGGCCAATTATATAAGCCAATTAATAACAAAAGCAAAGACACACATTGACAACAATACAATAATAGTGGGGGACGTTAACACCCCCCTCACTGAAATGAACAGATCGTCTAAGCAAAACATCAACAAGGAAATAAAGACTTTAAATGACACACTGAACCAAATGGACCTCACAGACATATTCAGAACATTCCATCCCAAAGCAACGGAATATACGTTCTTCTCTAGTGCCCATGGAACATTCTCCAGAATAGATCACATCCTAGGTCACAAATCACGTCTCAACCACTACCAAAAGATTGGGATCATTCCCTGCATATTTTCAGACCACAATGCTTTGAAACTAGAACTCAGTTACAAGACGAAAGTTGGAAAGAACTCAAATACATGGAGGCTAAAGAGCATCCTACTGAAGAATGAATGGGTCAACCAGGAAATTAAAGAAGAATTTTAAAAATTCATGGAAACCAATGAAAATGAAAACACAACTGTTCAAAATCTTTGGGATGCAGCAAAGGCAGTCCTAAGAGGAATGTATATAGCAATACAAGCCTTTCTCAAGAAACAAGAAAGGTCTCAAATACACAACCTAACCCTACACCTAAAGGAGCTAGAGAAAAAAAAAAAAGCAAATAAAGCCTAAACCCAGCAGGAGAAGAGAAATAATAAAGATCAGAGCAGAAATCAATGAAATAGAAACTAAAAGAACAGTAGAACAGATCAACGAAACTAGGAGCTGGTTCTTTGAAAGAATTAACAAGATTGATAAATCCCTGGCCAGACTTATCAAAAAGAAAAGAGAAATGACCCAAATCAACAAAATCATGAATGAAAGAGGAGAGATCACAACCAACACCAAAGAAATACAAACAATCATAAGAACATATTATGAGCAACTCTATGCCAGCAAATTAGATAATCTGGAAGAAATGGATGCATTCCTAGAGTTGTATCAACTACCAAAAGTGAAGCAGGAAGAAATAGAAAACCTGAACAGACCTATAACCACTAAGGAAATTGAAGCAGTCATCAAAAATCTCCCAAAAAACAAAAGCCCAGGGCCAGATGGCTTCCCAGGGGAATTCTACCAAACATTTAAAGAGGAATTAATACCTATTTTTCTGAAACTGTTCCAAAAAATAGAAATGGAAGGAAAACTTCCAAAATCGTTTTAGGAGGCCACCATTACCTTGATCTCAAACCCAGACAAAGACCCCATCAAAAAGGATAATTACAGACCAATATCCCTGATGAACATGGAAGCAAAAATTCTCACCAAAATACTAGCCAATAGGATCCAACAGTACATTAAAAGGATTATTCACCATGACCAAGTGGGCTTTATCCCTGGGCTGCAAGGTTGGTTCAACATCCGCAAATCAATCAATGTGATACAATACATTAACAAAAGAAAGAACAAGAATCACATGATCCTCTCAATAGATGCAGAAAAAGCTTTTGACAAAATACAGCATCCTTTCTTGATCAAAACTCTTCAGAGTATAGGCATAGAGGGTACATACCTCAATATCATAAAAGCCATCTAGGAAAAACC
>NW_025408920.1:0-24606 GCF_002201575.2 Neomonachus schauinslandi | reverse complement strand
GGTTTTTCCTAGATGGCTTTTATGATATTGAGGTATGTACCCTCTATGCCTATACTCTGAAGAGTTTTGATCAAGAAAGGATGCTGTATTTTGTCAAAAGCTTTTTCTGCATCTATTGAGAGGATCATGTGATTCTTGTTCTTTCTTTTGTTAATGTATTGTATCACATTGATTGATTTGCGGATGTTGAACCAACCTTGCAGCCCAGGGATAAAGCCCACTTGGTCATGGTGAATAATCCTTTTAATGTACTGTTGGATCCTATTGGCTAGTATTTTGGTGAGAATTTTTGCTTCCATGTTCATCAGGGATATTGGTCTGTAATTATCCTTTTTGATGGGGTCTTTGTCTGGGTTTGAGATCAAGGTAATGGTGGCCTCCTAAAACGATTTTGGAAGTTTTCCTTCCATTTCTATTTTTTGGAACAGTTTCAGAAAAATAGGTATTAATTCCTCTTTAAATGTTTGGTAGAATTCCCCTGGGAAGCCATCTGGCCCTGGGCTTTTGTTTTTTGGGAGATTTTTGATGACTGCTTCAATTTCCTTAGTGGTTATAGGTCTGTTCAGGTTTTCTATTTCTTCCTGCTTCACTTTTGGTAGTTGATACAACTCTAGGAATGCATCCATTTCTTCCAGATTATCTAATTTGCTGGCATAGAGTTGCTCATAATATGTTCTTATGATTGTTTGTATTTCTTTGGTGTTGGTTGTGATCTCTCCTCTTTCATTCATGATTTTGTTGATTTGGGTCATTTCTCTTTTCTTTTTGATAAGTCTGGCCAGGGATTTATCAATCTTGTTAATTCTTTCAAAGAACCAGCTCCTAGTTTCGTTGATCTGTTCTACTGTTCTTTTAGTTTCTATTTCATTGATTTCTGCTCTGATCTTTATTATTTCTCTTCTCCTGCTGGGTTTAGGCTTTATTTGCTTTTTTTTTTTTCTCTAGCTCCTTTAGGTGTAGGGTTAGGTTGTGTATTTGAGACCTTTCTTGTTTCTTGAGAAAGGCTTGTATTGCTATATACATTCCTCTTAGGACTGCCTTTGCTGCATCCCAAAGATTTTGAACAGTTGTGTTTTCATTTTCATTGGTTTCCATGAATTTTTAAAATTCTTCTTTAATTTCCTGGTTGACCCATTCATTCTTCAGTAGGATGCTCTTTAGCCTCCATGTATTTGAGTTCTTTCCAACTTTCGTCTTGTAACTGAGTTCTAGTTTCAAAGCATTGTGGTCTGAAAATATGCAGGGAATGATCCCAATCTTTTGGTAGTGGTTGAGACGTGATTTGTGACCTAGGATGTGATCTATTCTGGAGAATGTTCCATGGGCACTAGAGAAGAACGTATATTCCGTTGCTTTGGGATGGAATGTTCTGAATATGTCTGTGAGGTCCATTTGGTTCAGTGTGTCATTTAAAGTCTTTATTTCCTTGTTGATGTTTTGCTTAGACGATCTGTTCATTTCAGTGAGGGGGGTGTTAACGTCCCCCACTATTATTGTATTGTTGTCAATGTGTGTCTTTGCTTTTGTTATTAATTGGCTTATATAATTGGCCGCTCCCATGTTAGGGGCATAGATATTTACAATTGCTAGATCTTCTTGTTGGATAGACCCTTTAAGTAGGATATAGTGTCCTTCCTCATCTCTTATTACAGTCTTTGGTTTAAAATCTAATTTGTCTGAATTAAGGATTGCCACCTCAGCTCTCTTTTGGTTTCCATTAGCATAGGTAAATGGTTTCCCACCCCTTCTCTTTCAATCTGGGAGTGTCTTTGGGTCTAAAAGGAGTCTCTTGTAGACAGCATATTGATGGGTCTTGTTTTTTAATCCAATCTGATAGCCTGTATTTTTTGATTGGGGCATTTAGCCCATTCACATTCAGGGTGACTATTGAAAGATATGAATTTAGTGCCATTGTATTGCCTGTAAGGTGACTGTTACTGTATATTGTCTGTGTTCCTTTCTGGTCTATGTTGCTTTTAGGCTCCCTCTTTGCTTAGAGGACCCCTTTCAATATTTCTTGTAGGGCTGGTTTAGTGTTTGCAAATTCCTTTATTTTTTGTTTGTCCTGGAAGCTTTTTATCTCTCCTTCTATTTTCTTTTTTTTTTTAAAGATTTTATTTATTTATTTATTTGAGAGAGAGAGAGAGAGAGAAACAGCATGAGAGGGGAGAGGGTCAGGGGGAGAAGCAGGCTCCCTGCTGAGCTGGGAGCCCGATGTGGGGCTCGATCCCAGGACTCTGGGACCATGACCTGAGCTGAAGGCAGTCGCTTAACCAACTGAGCCACCCAGGCGCCCTCTCCTTCTATTTTCAATGACAGCCTAGCTGGATATGGTATTCTTGGTTGCATATTTTTCTCATTTAGTGCTCTGAATATATCATGCCAGTCCTTTCTGGCCTGCCAGGTCTTGGTGGATAGGTCTGTTGCCAATCTAAAGTTTCTACCATTGTAGGTTACAGATCTCTTGTCCTGAGCTGCTTTCAGGATTTTCTCTTTGTCTCTGAAACTCATAAGTTTTACTATTAGATGTTAGGGTGTTGACCTATTTTTATTGATTTTGAGAGGGGTTTTCTGTGCCTCCTCGATTTTGATGCCTGTTTCCTTCCCCAAATTAGGGAAGTTCTCTGCTATAATTTGCTCCAATATATCTTCTGCCCCTCTCTCTCTTTCTTCTTCTTCTGGGATCCCAATTATTCTAATGTTGTTTCATCTTATGGTGTCGCTTATCTCTCGAATTCTGCCCTCGTGATCCAGTAGTTGTTTATCTCTCTTTTTCTCAGCTTCTTTATTTTCCATCATTTGGTCTTCTATATCACTAATCTCTCTTATGCCTCATTTATCCTAGCAGTTAGCACCCCCATTTTTGATTGCACCTCATTAATAGCCTTTCTGATTTCAACTTGGTTAGATTTTATTTCTTTTATTTCTCCAGAAAGGGTTTCTCTAATAACTTCCATTTTTTTTTCAAGCCCAGCTAGTATCTTTAAAGTGATGATTCTGAACTCTAGATCCGAAATCGTACTAATGTCCGTATTGAGTAGGTCCCTGGCAGTCAGTGCTACCTCTTGTTCTTTTTTTTGAGGTGATTTTTTCCATCTTATCATTTTGTCCAGAGGTGAATAGATTAATGAGAGAACAAAATGCTAACAGGGTAACAATGTCCACAGAAAATATACTCTAAACAAATCAGAAAAGACCTGAAGCCGGGGGGAAAGAAAGGGAAAGAAAGAAAAAAGAAAAAGAAAAAGGTAAAAACAAACAAAAACAGAATAAAACAAAAGAAACCAGAATATGATCAAATATGATCAGGCTGGTGCATAGATCAGTGCCACATACTAGATTTTGGATGTATTTTGGTCTGTTAGAAGAAAGTGCCTCCCAAAATTTTAAATAAAGAAAAACATATATGTACAAAAAGAAGGGTTGATATGATGAAGGGATGGAATATGACTGTAAAGATGAACAATTATAAAAAAATTTATAAAAGGAATTGATAAGAAGTTGTTTGAAAAAAGAAAGAAGAGGATTAAAAAAAGGAAAAAAAAGGGAGAGAATGTGATCAGGCAGGAGAGTAGAACAAATCCATACACTAGAGATTTAGGGTATATTTTGATCTGTTAGAAGAAACTGTATCTCAAAATTTTAAAGAGAGAACAACTTATATATGTATGCCAAAAATAATAGTAACTACTATGAAGGGATAGAATATGACTCTAAAAATGAAAAATATTAAAAAAGGGATTGATAAGATGTTGGTTGAAAAAAGGAAAAAGAAAAATTAGAAAAAAAAGACAGTTAAAAAAAATTAACTTTGAAAGACTAAAGAATCATGGTAAAAAAGCCATGGATTCTATGTGCAGTATTCCCCTAGCACTGGAGTTCTGCCATTCTCATTGATCTGTAAACTTGGTCTTGGCTGGCTGTTCTTACTGATCTTCTGGGGGAGGGGCCTGTTGCCATGGTTCTCAAATGTCTTTGCTGGAGGCGGAATTGCCCCACCCTTGCCGGGCCCCCGCTAAGTTATCTGCTCGGGTTTGCTCTCAGGAGCTTTTGTTCCCTGCAAGCTTTCTGTACAGCTTTGGAGGACGACAGTGAAAATGGCAGCCTCCCATTCTCCAGCCCGGAGGAGCTGAGAACTCGGGGCCCCACTCCTCAGTGAGCCACCAGAGAAAAGCAGTCAGTCACTCCTGTCTCCCCAGTCTCCAGCCACACCCGTGCTCACCCGGCCTGTGACCAAGCATTTCTATCTCTGGCACCCAACTCGGTGTGGAGTCTCCAAGCCCAGCAGATCCCTGTGGTGCGCTCCCATGCCGCTTTTCCCAGGGGAGGAAGGGGAGTCTCCCTGGATCTGCTGCTTGTTGGGTCCCTGCTGGAGGAGCAGTGGCCCGACTGTGCCCCGGATCACAGTTTATGGCAACCCCAAGCTAAGAGCCCATGCCTTGGCTCCGCCTCTGCAGCCAGCTTCCCTGCTCCGATACCTGGGAGCTCTGCTGCACTCAGGCACCCCCGGTCTTTCCGTGACGCCAAGGGTCCAGAGACCACACTGTCCCACGAGGGTTGCACTCTCTGCTTAGCCACTGGATCAATGACCCTCAGTGGAGCCAACTTCTAAATGTTCTGATTTTGTGCTCTGCTGCTCTATCACTTGCCAGAAGTGGCTGACAGAGGCCCCCTCCCCCGCCGTCTATCCTCCCGAATATCGCCTCGGATTCACTTCTCTGCACGTCCTACCTTCCAGAAAGTGGTTGCTTTTCTGTTCAGAGAGTTGTCGCTATTCTTTTATTGGATCTCCTGTTGAGTTTGTAGGTGTTCAGAATGCTTTGATCCCTATCCAGGTGAATTCCTGAGACCAGATGAAATCCAGGTCTCCTACTCCTCTGCCATCTTGCCAGAATTCAGCTGTTCTATGTTTTAAGCCAATGAGCAGGCACAGTAATTTCCTCTTAATGATATTATTGCTTGACTATTTCAGCCCTTGCATTCCTGGGGGCTTTATTGTTCCCCGAATTAACTCACCTTCCATTTCTAGAAGACTTTTCATCATGAATTGGACTTGTTACTAAAGTGGAATGCCTAACAGACACACACACACACACACACACACACACACACACACACGGAGTATGGGGTTGAGTTCAGTTGATCTACACTCAGAAAAACTGCTAGAAGAAAAGAATGAATAAATTTCTAAGTGAAAAGACAAATAAATGCTTTTTGACTTTGCCTTTGACACAGTATCTGGGAAAACTATTTATGGTATAGATTTTACAAAGCCTCTAGGTTTGAGAAGAGATATATAGTGGGCACAGTTTCAATGGTCAGATAACCATAACTCCCTGTGTGCCAGTGATGGCCCTGTCGGGTTTTACATTTGTTCAGAATTCTTCAGTTCAGTTGAAATTCTTCTCTCAGTTCTTCCCATATTGCTGATATAGGGGAAATATCCAGGGCTGCTCAGTTTTCAGGTGCATTCATATCACCTGGGATCTTGCAAAGATGCAGATGCTGGTTCAGTAGGTCTGGGTGGGACCTGAGATTCTGCATTTCTAGCCAGCACCCAGGTGATGCCATTGCTTTTGTTTCCATCGACCACACTTTGAACCACTGGGAAATCATCGATGTTGCTTCTCTGCCAGCTACATGAGGTACCTGCCTGACAGGTATCAACACCACCTGGACACCATTTGGTGGGGTCAGTGGAAAATGTGGGAAATTATAAGGTAATTGTATATGAAATGTGGCTGGAATATAGAGACTGAGCAGCCCCTAAATACTCTGAATAATGCTACATATATTTACCATGTGATGTAAATCTACAATTTCTTTAATTGTTTAGTAGTGCTTTTTAAAATTATTTTTGAGGTGCCTTGGTGGCACAGTCAGTTAAGCATCCAACTCTTGGTTTTGACTTCAGGTGGCGATCTCAGGGTTATGAGATCAAGCCCCACTTCCAGCTCCACACTCAGTGTGGAGTCTGCTTGAGATTCTCTCTCCCTCGACCCCTGGCCACCCCCCCCACACCCTCTCTCTCTCTCCCTCTCTCTTTCAAATAAATAAATAAATCTTTTAAAAATATTTTTAAGTAAGCCCTTTTGATAGTAATGAGCTAAAAAATGAAAATCCATGTTCAAAGAAAAATGGAACAAATGAATATGGAAGGTAGTGAAAAAGTGTGACATTCAGATTGTGTGACTCATTTGACTTTCCCTACAGCCAGAGGTTATCACTGACCACATGGTAACCAGAAGATACATAACACTGGAGAGGTTTCTGTCCCTAAGCCTAGGGGTCATTTAAGAAGGAGGCTAACATGCGCAGCTGCAGAAGATGTGTTGACACAGCACTCTGTAAAGTAACACTCTATTTAGATCCAATGAATGTTCTAAGTAAATTTCATTTTTTAAAAAAGATTTTATTTATTTGACACAGAGAGAGAGCACAAGGAGGGGGAGTGACAGGCAGAGGGAGAGGGAGAAGCAGGCTCCCTACTGAGCAAGGAGCCCGATTTGGAACTCAATCCCAGGACCCTGGGATCATGAGCTGAGCCAGAGGCAGATGCCTCACCAAAATAAATTTCATTTATCATCAACTTCAAGCATTTTTAATGAATGTATGAATGTGAAACAAAACGATTAGCAGGAGAAGAACTTTGCAAGAATTAAGTGAAGCTAGTTTTGTATCAGCATTATAAGATGCTTCACAAAGAAAATCAGTTGATTCTGGTTAAGGTTTGACTCATCTAATTCATAAAATCAGAATAGAGGACTTGGAAGTTCATTCTGTCAAACGTAAAAACATGACTTCTGTGAAAACTATTATAAATTCAGTTTAGTAGTTCAATGCTGAAGACAAAATCATTTGTTTTTGTCATGATAAGATAAATGCAGATTCTGGTGAAACACAACATTATGGTATAAACAACATTCCCACCAGATGAAGAAAACTGTGGAGCAGAAAATAGAATTGGTATCGATGAACATATAATGTATCATTATACTCTGAAAATGTGAGACACTCTACTTATTCTAAAAGATATTGTACTCATCCAAGTTTATAAGCATTTTGTATGAGTAGTGGTAAGTGATCCAACTACATACACAACTGTGATGACAACTGAAGTCGGATACAGCTAATGCTTCGGTTAGTGGTGTGGATTTTCCCTCTTTGCTGCTCTTAATCAAGCATAGTTTCAGAAAATTTGAGCCACTGAAAAACTACTTTGTGAATTTATAAATGTGTGTCCTGCAAACCGTCCTGCAAAGAAAGTGAACTTACTGTGAATGAATCCTCTCAATTATAGTTACAATATTTTTCAAAGTGGTAGGAAATTTTTAATCAACATATTCATCTCATGGAGCACCAAAAACTTAGCTTTTGAGGCTTTTAGCTATTCGCAATTATTGAAAACAAAACTTGCAAATAGAAAGAGGTTGAAAATTTTCTGTATACATGCAACGGAAGAAGTAAATTAAATAGTGAGTGCTCAAATGTCTACAAGATTAATTTGGAGATCTATAATTTGTGCTGATGTCTTAACATGTGGCAAGAAAGGAATTTTGATTGAACTTCTAATTGGATGAGCTTATGCACTCTACAGGAGAAATGACATAGAGAAGCTCTATAATTTTGTAACATCTAAAATTGTCAGAATTTTCAAAAAATCATAAACAGAAAACTACTTAAAATGTTTTGTGTTACAAATTTTCTTTTTGTCAAAGTAAGATATCTTAATGGAAGCGAAAAGACAATATCTGTGAAAATAATTGGGCTGAAAGATTTTTACATTTCAACAAGAAATAAATGAAATTAGGAACATATTTTTTAGCTTTTAGCAGAATCTGCTCTGAGCCTACCATGTACCTCTGCCCCTTTATAAAGAATATTCTCCCACTTAAAAATATTCTGATCTGCATACAGAGGAGAAACAGTTGATGGTGTCAACGATGACAAATTCATTAATCATGAAACATAACCTGGAGAACTCACAGGTAATTTTCAGAAAAAGTTTAAAATATTAACAGCATGCTGAAAAATACCAGTGACACAGAAACATCACACAAGAATAATTATTTTGCTCATATCAATTTTTGATATTTAGCTAATCAATATAAAGCATTTGAAAATGTCCTTTATCGCATACAGATGTTATATTTTCTAGAAATTTATTTTTGAAAATAGTTTTTGAATAGAATCATTTATAGTTCTACTAATAAATGAGCTTATTTATTTATCTGTGTGTACATATATAATATATATTTGCATTTGTATGTATCTTTGTATTATATAGATATTCACACACATACAAACATAGACACAATTTTAATGATTTTTGTGCCTCCTTCCATGCTTTAAAGATGCCTGGTTTGGATGATAAATTATACTTTTACTTTGTACATTTATCTTTTATATAAGAATATGAAGAGAAGTTCCTTCTGTTATTTGGCTTAAATTTGAATTGTTTCTTTACTTATTTTTAATCTATATAAATGAAACCAGGTCCCAGCTGGGAAGGACTTTGTTTCTCTGGGTTCACTTAGCCTACGTCTGCGCTCTCTATTCATTTCCCTCTTTCTCCTTCCCAAGTGAGGTAATGATTTTCTGCCATTCTCTCCCCTGTCCCCCACTCACCCCCTGGGTGAACCTGATTGGTCTCATAGAATCCCATCTCTTCAGCAGGGATGAAGGCCAGAATGGGTATGGACCCAATTCTGGTTAAGAGGAAATAAGGCAGCCTTCACTGAAGCTCCAGGAAAATGCCTTTCTTTCTCTTAAGAGGAAGCCATGACAAGCCACTGTCTTCTCCTGCTAGATGTGGCTGATGAAGGATAATGTACATATCTGCTGTTGCTACCGGCAGCATCCTGGGATCATCTGGGGAGGCTGCCTTAGCAGAGACCAATGTTCTGGATTACAGAGCAAGGAAGCAGAAAGAATCCAGTCTTTGGTGATGATATCTTTGAACTTCTGACTTCGGGTCTTCTTATTTTGTGCGTCAATGAATGACCTTATTATATGTGTTTTCCCTGAATTGGCTCATCTCTAACTCTCAGATAAGGGCATCTGAAATGAAATATTTCCCCAGAAGAAGCAGCAGCAAACTCTGTCCTCACCACCCTCCCATAGCCCTTTTTTTCACACTTCTCAGTTGCCACTTCATCTGTAATATGTATGTATGTATATTATGTGACCATAATGTGATTGTAAGATCCTTGAAGGCAGAGACTATATGTATGTACATATATATATAATATATATCATATGAATAATGCTTTTAAAAAACAATGTGTGTAATAATTTAATTCATTAAATAATGACTACCTACAACATCCTAGGTTTTGTTGATGGCATCTAGGAAACAGATGACTAAAACTGGTATTTCTGCCTTCCTGAAATTTCAGACAGGACCTTACCAACTTGTCTTACTGTGGTCACATGACACATTTACTTAGTTAAATTGTGTCTATTGTAATAGAAAGGACAGGCCATTTATTTATTTATTTATTTTTTAAGATTTTATTTATTTATTTGAGAGAGAGAGAGAAAGACAGCGAGCGAGGGAACACAAGCGGGGGGAGAGGGAGAAGCAGGCTTCCCGCGGAGCAGGGAGCCCAATGCGGGGCTCGATCCCAGGACCCTGAGATCATGACCTGAGCCGAAGGCAGACGCTTAACGACTGAGCCACCCAGGCGCCCCGGGACAGGCCATTTATTATAGCAAAGAAACTGTCAGACCTTCTACACTTAAGACATAGGATCAAGCAAAGACTTGAAAACCCTTCATGAACATTTTACTTTCATAAGCCACCTTTGCAATAATTACCTGTGTATTCAAACAAAGAATTTGTGTCTAAATGGTTTGATTAGATAACTGAGTTCCACATCAGCTACTGTGCATGAATATTACCTTAACATGCAGATTTTTCCTTGTCATCTCAGTGGGGATTGTGCTGAAAGTCTCCTAACTAACTGACCTTTCTGTGACCACTTTCTTCTCACTTTAACCTATTCTCTTCTCTGTGGCCAAAATGATTATTCTCCATACATAAATATGACCATGCCTCCCATTGCTTATAACAGCCCCGAATTTTTTAGAATGGTTCAGACAAGCAAGTATTACTTAAAAGCTACCAGTGCCTTCACTGAGCCGGGCAGTAAGAATACAAGTGATTATGCCCAACTCTTGCCTTTAAGTAGCATTTGGAATAGTAGGGGAGACAAATTTATAAAAAGTTAACTCCACATCCAATGAAAGTGGCATATGTAAGGTACAAGAAGTTGTGTACAAGGCTGGATGATTATGTGCATCAGGAATGATGGTGATAGTGGAGGAAGGGAGGTGAAATACTCAGGGGAAAGAGAACATCCTGGCAGGGTTTTGATGGAAAAATATATCCTGGACTGAATCTTGCAGGTAATGAGAGGCTCCTGAAGGGTTTGAAGCAAATAAATGTCATGTTCAGGTTTTCATTTTGGAGAACATTCTTTGGCTTTGTGGAGGATGGATTTGAGGGGCCAGAAGAGTCAGGTTGACAGGGGGAGTGTAGAGGAGGAAACACAGGGAAAATGAGAGATGGATGGTCCTCTGGCCCCACAGGGAGCTGACAGGGAGTCCTTGGTTACTGACCCAGATGTCAGTGCAGGTCTCATTCCTGGGTGGCTCAGCTTTACCTTCTGACTTTTCCCTAAGAAACTGCCCTTTTGTTTGAGTGGGCTCCATATAACCTAAAAACAAAAACCAAACCAAACAAACAACCTCTTCAGGAAGAATGCATGCAAGAAATGCCTTGGGGAGCATAGAACATCCAGGCAGCATGAACACTTACTGAGCTGTGTAGCTCAGAGCACTCCAAATCTGTTTGATGGCTGCCATTATGACCCTGGCATTTAGATGAACTAACCAAGGCACGGAGATTACCTGTAAGTTAGTGATGGTGTTAGGACTCGAATCCCAGTCAGCCTGGCAGCAGAGCTGTGCTCACAACCATCCTCCTCCCTGCTTCTTATCACACCCCTTTGTCTTCCTGGTGCAGATAAATTCCTGCTACCCAGCTTCGCTCATGTTCAGAACCTGCCATCCCTGCTCTGTCCCCCTGCAATTCTTCTGAATTTCTACCTGCAAAGTGCTCTCATCCTTTCAGATGCAGCCTGAGTATGAGCCCCTCCGCCATGGCTCCTCTGCCCCTGGCCCCCCTCCTAGCTAGCAGAATGGATTTCTCCTCTTAAGGCCCCGGGAGCCTGACATATGCCTGCACTTTGGTGCACTGTCTTTGTTAGTTAGCATGTTTCTTTCCCCATTCCATTTCGATCTTTTGCCAGAAGGTAGTTTAGCATCTGGCACACAGTAGGTGGGTGCTTGGGATCAATAATCTTGCAAATAAATAATGAAGAATGTGAATCCTTAATGCTGGTGAATATTGGAAGTGTCAGCATGGACTAATGCTTTCCCGAAGCAGGGGGGAGTTTTTTCAGATACTCAGTGGACCGTCAGATCTCAGGAAGGAAGGAACTTCAGAAATTTAAGCAATGATGATTTGAAGACATTTCTTTTATCTCATACCCCTTATTTTCCAAGACACTTTTATTCCACTGCAGTGGCTGAGCTAAGACAATCTACTGATGATTTCTTACAAATCAGAGATGCCTTTCTGCTCTTCCAATTTGCTTTAAAAGACTCACGGGAGACAGATTTTTCCTGTCACCCTGTCGGGTTGCTCGGTTGCTCTGCGGTTTGTGTTTGCGTCCAAAGCGCTCCAGCGTCTCCTCTGTGCACAGGAGTGCTCATCTTCATGCCTCTCCTACCGGGAGCGGAAGCCTGACGTCTGTGCCCAGCCCTTGTCTCCTCTATCTCGTTGCCTTGACACCGTGAGCCGTTCAATACGTTATTGTTAAAGGGGGCCGCGTGGGGCACTGGTCACTCCCCAGACTTGTCCGCCTTTGAACCCGGACTTCTGCTAGACTGAGAAACTGGCTGTGAGGCACAGAAACATATATACAATGTTTCCAACCACAATGCTGTGAATAAGTCGGTATTCTTGCATATCTGTGTGTGCACGTGTATTGAGAGCTCTGAATATGCTTTTTGTTTTGCATCCTTAAATTACATTTCTTCTTTCCTGGTAATTAATGAACAATGAGATAGACCTGGTTACTAAGAGAGTCATGGCAATGCCTTCTGTTCTGTTTCTTTATGCAATGAGCAGTGTCATTAAAATAAAATGAATCTGATTTTCAGTTTGTTTTAAGCTGTCATTTTAGCATCCTGCCATCATTCTTGCCAAGTGCCTTTCATGGTCCAACCCTTGTTTACTCTCTTGCATTACAATAAAGACTTGAGGGGGCGCCTGGGTGGTTCAGTCAGTTAAGCACCTGCCTTCGGCTCAGGTCATGATCCCGGGGTTCCTGGGATTGAGCTCCACATTGGGCTCCTTGCTCAGCAGAGAGTCTGCTTCTCCCTCTGCCCCTCCCCCTGCTTGTGCTCTCTCTCCTCCCTCTCTCTCAAATAAATAAATAAATAAATAAATAAATAAAAATAAAACCTTAAAAAAAAAAAGACTTGAGATCTACTCACCAATATGTCGGTGAGTCCAGGCCAGGCCAGACACTCAGAGGATTAAGAGAGATTTCAAGAGACTTGTAGTGCTTGTACACAGTAGTGGTTGATAAATGTCTGAAAAATAAAACAGGCTTGAAGAGAACAATTGAGGGAATTTTAGAGGAATCCTGAAAGAGGCAAGATTTCTGTGTGATAGATGAGAGGATATATTGACTTTCTAATAAAATCCAAGGTCATGTCCTTGTAGCTACATTCTCCTAAGGGACAAAGTGAGGCCCAACTTAGTGCCCTGGGATCATTAACTGGCAGAACACTGGGTCAGCAGGAAGGGGAGAAGTAGATGGGACAATCTCACATCCTTTTATGTGTTTTGCACATTAAATTATGTTAGTTAATTTACATGAACATGGAAACATGTACAAAACGCCCTGTGCCTTTAAAATATTTCATATTGTAACATGGCCGGTAGCTATGTCTGTATAAACTGTTGGAATAAGCTGGCACATGAGTGGTGTGGAGACATCTGTGTATGTCAAGTAAGAAATGGCCGTAGTCTTGGAAAAATGTTCTCCCCACCTTAGAAAGTAGCAGAGGGATTTTTTTTTAATGCATCAGTTTTGCTTAATTGGGAGATTCCAGTAGCAGTCACAAACAGGCCCATAAGACAAAGGAAGATATGATCTCTTTCATGGGAACCATGCTACAGTAGTGAGGAAAAACAGTTTGTAAGGTGTCCTAAATAATCAGACTTCATGGTCTAGAAGAAAGTTGAAGATCATAGTTGCCTTAATTCTACAAGCTGTTGTCTGGTTGCTTTTAAGTGTCAAGGCTTTGTGTTGGCTGCATTTTAGGAATTCTTAATGCATTTAAAACACAAACACTTCACAGAGGCTTGGATAAAATACTTATTTCTCCTAAACACTAAAATTGGCAAAGGTTTATTTAAAACACTGTGTCCATTTACTAGGGAGCATGTGAACATATGAGAACTTGAGTAGGTGGAGGGCAGGAATCCAAGTTGGGACAGTTGCAGATAGAAGAGATCTGCTGAGAAGAGGTCAATGGAACACTGAGATGATGTTCTTTCTTTTGATAGAGTAATAGAGCTACTTAAGCAAACAAATAATCTCTTGTTTACACTTTCCAGAAAATGACATTTTGCTTGTCATTATGTGGGATTATGTCCAAACACTAAGCAAACTCTAAAAGGAACCGTTCTTGAATGATCTGGCCCAAATGATCCTGGTCCAGCTTCAGGTTGGTGTTTTCTAAGGTGGCCAGCAAAAGGGTGAGGATTACCGCTATACTGAGCAACACTGACCTTTCCGTGAACACTTGCCATGTTCACAACTCTCTCTTTGATCATGTTATTTTGAGCTCCCCTTTTTTGGTCTGCAGGCTTCTTTCAAGGTCTATCTCAAATATCACTTAGTCTCTGGAGCCTTGCTTGACTACCCTGGTAGATTGGATCACCCTCTTTTGTGTACTTGTTATCTTTGGTTCACACCCTCAAAAACAGACCAAAATACACCCAGGACTTAGTGTATTACCTGGTTCTGTCCACCTGTTTGATTATATAATAAAGAGTCTTATGGTTTGTCTCCCTTTCTTCACAGGCGACATGATGCTGTCTATAGAAAACCCTAAAGACCACCAAAAAATTGCTAGAACTTAATACAGGAATTCAGCAAACTCACAGGATATAAAATCAGCGCACGGAGTCTGTTGCATTTCTATACATCAATTTGAAGACATGAACAAGCATTTCTCCAAAGTGTTCTCTTTAATCCCTGTCCCCTATTTTCCCCCATCCCCCCACCTACCTCTCCTCTGGTAACCATCAGTTTGTTCTCTACAAGTTAAGAGTCTCTGTCTCTCTTTCTCCCCCTTTGCTTGTTTGTTTTGTTTCTTAAATTCCACATATGAGTGAGATCATATGGCGTTTGTCTTTCTCTGCCTGACTTATTTCACTTAGCATAGTACTCTCTAGTTCTATCCATGTTGTGGCAAGTGGCAAGATTTCATTCTTTTTTATGGCTGAACAATATTCCATTGTATATATATACCACATCTTCTTTATCCGTTCATCAATTGATGGGATGGACACGTGGGCTGCTTCCATAATTTGGCTATTGTAAATAATGTTGCAATGAACATAAGCAAGCACATTTGCCTTTGAATTAGTGTTTCTGTGTTTTGGGGGTAAATACCCAGTAGTTCAATTACTGGATTGTAAGATAGTCCTATTTTTAATTTTTTGAGGAACCTCCATAGTGTTTTCCACAGTGGCTGTACCAGTTTGCATTACCACCAACAGTGCATGAAGGTTCCTTTTTCTCCACATCTTTGCCAACACTTGTTGCTTCTTGTGTTTTTGATTTTAGCCATTCTGACAGGTATGAGTTGCTATCTCACTGTAGTTTTGATTTGTATTTCCCTGATGATAAATGATGTTGAGCATCTTTTCATGTGTCTATTGGCCATCTGTGTGTCTTCTTTGGAAAAATGTCTTTTCATGTCTTCTGCCCATTTTTTAATTGGATTATTTGTTTTTTGAGTGTTGAATTTTATAAGTTCTTCATATATTTTGGATAGTAACCCTTTATTAGTTATGTAATTTGCAAATATCCCATTCAGTAGGTTGCCTTTTAGTTTTGTTCATTGTTTCCTTTGCTGTACAGAAATTTTTTTACATGCTTTTGACAACCAGTTTGTTTTGACAATCAGGATAAGATCATGCCGACTTTGACCTGGATGGTTTGAATCAATGTAGCACAAATGGTCAAGAGAGAAGGATGGTTTGTCTTGAGAGCCTTGAGAATTTTACTGCTCTACTTCTTATCTAAGTCACCTACTTCCATTTATTTTACTCAAAAGATATTATATTCTTTATGATAAATCATGATTAGAAAAAAGTCTAGCTAGAACTTGCAGATTATATCATTTTGGTACATTATATTGTGTCTTCTTAAAAAATATTACAAATCACACTCATTCTTTGATCATACACATCAGTGTAAACATGGACTGGAAGCACATTATCTATAGAGCCTAGAAATGAAGGAAAGCTACCTGAGTTTATATTGTATTTGCATTCCAAATAGCAATTATTTATTTATGTATTTATTTACATATGAATGTATTTATTTATTTATTTAAAGTATAGTTGATATACAATGTTACATTAGTTTCAGGTGTACAACATGGCAATTCAACTATGCTCACCACACATGTAGCTACCATCTGTCACCGTACGTTATTATAATACCATTGACTATATTTCCTATGCTGTGTCTTTATTCCTGTGACTTATTCACTCCATAACTGGAAGCCTTTACCTCCCACTTTGTTTCACCCATTTGCCCTCACTTCCTCCCCTCTGGCAACCATCAGCTGGTTTTCTGTATCAAACAGCATTTAGTATTGCTTTTCCACCATACAAACTGTATGACTATTATACTGTGAATTACCTGGAAGGACAGGAGAAAGAAGGGTGGCTGTTATCCATTTAACTTGATCAATATGTAGAGTCAACAGAGTCATTCTAGGGCCATTAGTGGAGTTTTATTTTGTAATTAAAATAGAGTGAAGTCAGTCTTCCAAGTATTAAAAAGTAAGATCAGACAATTCATGTCTAAAAATATCATATTGGGAATTGATTCGATAAGTGATTACTTAAATTAAAAATAAAATCTATATTCAAGCAGGGCCATTGAGTTATGGTGTTCTATAAAATGGAGATATGAAAGTCAAAGCAAATCACAAAATGTTTACTTTTTATCATTATTATGCTCCATACGTCCCTATTAATCCCCATTGTAGCCAAAGCTGTTATTTTCATCTCTTTGAAGCTAACTTGGAATTAAAAATATTAAACTCTTAGTCTTTTGAGAAGACCCATCTTCTCCCTGTCTGGGGCCTCTCATTTTCCTATCAATACACGTGCACACATCTATACACACACACAGACGCATGCTGCACTTTGGCCAACTGGCACAGGACTTGGGTATAATTTTTCAGTTTTATTTCAGGGTAGATTATTTTGAAACATCTCAGAGAAGTTCACACATCCACGCATCACAGCTCTCTTTTATTCTGGTGCTACAGCTTACACAAATTAGGGTAAAGTTGGTAGTTCATTTTATATTCATGGGCTTTTCAGTCTTAGCCAAAAAAGCAAGAGGACCTGAGTGGATGTGACGGGTCCCAGCTCAGGGTGCCTTTCCCATCCCCTCCAGCTGGGGTCACAGCTACCCTTTTCTTGCCCCCACCCCTTTTTCTGAGTAGGGCAGATATACCAATTGATTTTATTTGGTCACACTGGAAATTAGTTAGTTAAAAATGCACTTGCTGCTTCTGGTCCTGGTTATTTTGTTCCAGATGGACATACTTTTTAGTTATTAAAAGCAAATTGTACTTGGAACTGCTGCTTCTATGTCATGTCACATGTCATTACATTTTTTCATTGGCTTGTTTCCATCAAATTCATTTCTAAAAGTAGAAGTAAACCATTGAGACACTGTCTTTGCATTCATGTGGCACAGTGCCATTTGACATAATTCTACAGGCTTTATGTATTTTATGGCTTTCGGTGCCTCAGCTCTAGAAAGTCATTTGGTCTTCATTACCTTGAGACTGTTTCAAGTTTAACAAAATGTTCTTTGTAGGGGCTATAAAAGTCAATTTGATAAGCAATTGAACCACTGAGGTAAAAAATTATAAATAATAGCTAGATTACACTGAGTCCTATAGGATGTTTATGGATGTGGGAGAAGTGTTTAGAATTGAGACTCTTTGAAAGTAGTGATAAAAAAATGGAAGCTCCCTTTTTGCTCCAACTTTACCTCTATTGGCTACCTCTTATATAAATGAACAGTGCTATAAAAGAAAAGGACTTAGAGATTTAATCAATTTGGGCAAAAATAAGAAACAGTAAAAATAAAACTGATAAAGAGAACACACTGGAAACCTGGCTGGGGAATGTCAATTTGTTAAAAACAAAAAGAAAACTGAAAAAAGTCATGTGGGAGAAAAAAGTTTAGAAAAAATTTTGTGTTCAACAGATCATAAGAAAGTAATTGTGTGTGTGTGTGTCTGTGTGTGTGTGTGTGTGTACTGAGGTACATTTTAATGCCTTTCTATGAACTAAAGATCTCCCCCATCTTTTTATATACTGCTCAGTTCACACTGTGTGAACCAACCATAGGTTATTTAACTACTCTGTGTGTGAACATCTAAGTTATTTCCAAGATTTTTGCAATTGCCAGCAATGCTGCAATTAATACCCTTGTGCATACACATTTTCATATTGTTGCAGGTATAACTTTAGGGTAAACTCCTAAAAAGTAGGATTTACTGAGAAATAAAATGAATACATACGTAGTTTTCTTTGACATTGCCAGATTCTCCGCAAGGACTGTCAATTTGCATTCCCATCAGTAATGTGGGAGTGTCCTGTTTCCCAGTCTCACCAACTTAATGTGTTGTTACGCTTTTTAATTTTCGCCAAATTGTTAGGCAAGGAATGGCATCTCAGGGTACTTTTAATTTGCATTTTGTTAATAAGGAATGAGTGTGAACATATTATCATGTCTTTAGAACCTAAAAATTATGTTTTAATGACTGATCTATCTTTTGCCTATTTTCTTATTAAGTTTTGGCCTTTTTTCCACTCTAGTTTCAGAGTTTATTATATATTAGGGACATTATCCCTTTATTTGTGATATATGTTGCAAATATTTCCTTCAGTTTTTGAAGTTGTCTTTTGACTTATGTTTTTGTAATTTGAAAATTAAAAAAAAATTTAGGTAATCAAGTTTATCTGTATTTTCTTTTATTACAATTGGGTTTTGAATCATTGCTAGAAAGTCTTTCCTCAAACCAGGTTATAAAATCTTTATGGTTACTTCTAGTACTTGTGTGGTTTCATTTTTCATATTTAGATCTCTGACCCATCCAGAGTTTATTCTTGTGCATGTTGTATGTTATGGATATATTTTTATTGACATTTTACATTGATCCACTTTGCATTCTTGGATAAATACCACTTAGTCATTGTTATTTTCCTGTTATAATGTGAGATTCTGTTTGCTAATACTTATATTTGTAAATGATATTTGTAATTTCCTTTTGTAGTGTATGCAATCTCTTTATCAGATTTAGTTTTTAATGCTATACTTGTTTCATAAAACATTAGAAACTTCTTAATGATTGATACTGTGGAATGGTTTACCGAGCCCTGGTAGAATTGAAGGTTCATAGAATTCCTCTGTGGAATAGTCTGGGCTGTGTCTCTTACAACTTAGTTCTTTGATATCTTTCTCTTATCTTATGGTAAATTGGTTTAAGCTTTCTACTTTTACTTGGGTTAATTTTGCTAAACTGTGCTTCCCAATGTAATTGTTTCATCTACGTTTTCAAAATTATTTTCCCCTTGTCATTTCTTATTTTGCATATGTGTACTTCCTCTCTTGTTTCTTATGCTAATTAGTGTTTGGTTAATAAAAAGAAAACTCGATTCTTATTTTGACTTACTAATTAGATGTATTATGTTTTTCTTTTCTACCTCATTAGCTTCTGCTTTTATCATTACTATTATTTTTATGCTTTTTTTGGTTTATTTGGTTGTTTCCTTTGAGTTGGGAATTCGGTTCATTTTTCCTTTTTTTTCAATTTTTTTAAATAGGAGCGTTCTAAGTTTTCTTCTGATCACTGCTTTCATGGATGATAGGTTCTGATATATATGTTTTCACTATTATTATTTTTAAAAATTCTTTTATTTCTGTCTTTATTTCTCTTTTCACCCAAGAATTACATAATGGACAGATTTCTAAGTAGAAGATCTTTTTAGAATTTTAATATTGTTAATAATGATTAAATTTATTTCATTGTGATCCCAGTATGTTTGTACTGTGACTACTTCTCCAAACTTAACTAATGTTTACTTTGTAACCAAATAGATGATCAAATATTTCGTGAATATTCCATATGCACTTGAGAAAAGATGTCTTTCCTATTAGCAGGATATGAAGTTTAATATAGAAGGGCTGCTGCATTGATTATGCTGCTTATATTTACTACAGTCTTACCTATTTCTGCACTTACTGGGTTTATTAAAGTTTCTTACCATTAGCATATTTTAACCTATTATCTTTTTGCTTCTCTTGTAGTTTCTACTTTTTAAAGGTGACTAATGTGTTATTTGGTGATAGACATTTATGACTCTCCTATCTTCATTGCAAATTGTGGCTTTTGGCATGGAAATTTGTGTTTTGTCTCCTTTAATATGTTCTTGTTTGAATTCTATTTTTGTCTAATACTAGGATCACTACCCTGACTTCCAAGTGTTTCTATTTGCCTACTACAGCTTTGCTCCTTCTGTTAGAAGTTAATTGGACACTTAGGTAGTCAGGGTCAGGGTTCCCAACAAGAAAACAGGGAGCTAAGACAAAACCGCACTAGCATACTGCTTTACAGCTTAGGCAAGACCACAATAACATCCTGTCTAGCAACCTCTGCAGAAGTGACTTTTGCAAAACATCTTGAGACAAAACAATTAACCATAAGACACCAGTCACTATCACAAGTTGAGGCAGTTGGTCTCCAAATGTCAGCCCCAAAGACTATCAACACATGAACAATAAGCCAATAACCTGATAGGTAGACAGGTGTGTGATCAAAGCCCTGATTGACACACCTTGGCGGCCAATCCACAGGGGTCCCGCACTCAGGATGCTCAAGATGGTTCTGCAAAAGAGTTTATAAAAACCCCTGGATGTGGGACACCTGGGTGGCTCAGTTGGTTAAGTGTCTGCCTTCAGCTCAGGTCATGATCCCAGGGTCCTGGAATTGAGTCCCACATCAGGCTCCTTGCTCAGCGGGGAGTCTGCTTCTCCCTCAGCCCTTCCACCTGCTTGTGCACTTGCTTGTGCTCTCTCTCTCTCTCTGACAAATAAATAAATAAATAAAATCTTTAAAAAGAAAAAACAAAAACAAAAACAAAACCCTGGATGTGAATGCCAAATGGGCAACCCTCTCAGGTCCCGTTCCTCTTCAGGAGCTTTGTACTATCACTCAATAAACTTTGCCTTGCTGCCCACCACTCTTCGTCCTGTCTACCTTTTCATTCTTTGAAGTGGTGTGACCAAGAACCTCGGGCACTAAAGGAATAGAAATCCTGTAACACTTCCTTTTATTTATTTATTTTTTAAAAGGCTTTCAAAATCCTTTCATGTTCTGTAACTATCTTACATACAGTATTTACTGGGATCTTGATTTGTGAACCAAATAAAAAAATCTTTGTCTTCAGGCAGGTAAGTTAAGTCTTATTAACATCCACATTCACATGTTAATATTAAGCCTTATTAACATAACATATGATACATGTTTGGTCCTAGCTTCGTCATATATTTTATATTGTAATATTAATGAGTATTATTAAACTTGCCATATTTCTTTAAATGCATTAGGGGTTTTCTTTGCTCCTTATTGAAAAATTTCTTTTGGTATTTATTTTATTTTATCATTTAAAAAATTTTTTTAAATTTTATTTTACTATGTTATGTCACCATACATTACATCATTAGTTTTTTATGTAGTGTTCCATGACTTATTGTTTGTAGATAACACCCAGTGCTCCATTCAATACTTGCCCCCCTTAATACCCATCACTGGGCTAACCCATCCTCCAAAGCCCCTCCCCTCTAAAACCCTCAGTTTGTTTCTCAGAGTCCATAGTCTCTCATGGTTCATCTCCCCCTCCAATTCCCCCCTTCATTTTTCCCTTCCTAATATCTTCTATTTTTTTTTAACAATGTATTATTTGTTTCAGAGGTACAGGTTTGTGTTTCATCAGTCTTACACAATTCACAGCGCTCGCCACAGCACATACCCTCCCCAGTGTCTATCACCCAGCCACCCAATCCCTCCCATACCCCCACCACTCCAGCAACCCTCAGTTTGTTTCCTGAGATTAAGAATTCCTCATATCAGTGAGATGATATACTTGTCTTTCTCTGATTGACTTATTTCATATAGCATAATACCCTCTAGTTCCATCCATGTCATTGCAAATGGCAAGATTTCCTGTTTTTTGATGGCTGCATAATATTCCATTGTGTGTGTGTATGTGTGTGTGTGTGTATACCACATCTTCTTTATCCATTCATCTGTCGATGGACATCTTGGCTCTTTCCACAGTTTAGCTATTGTGAACATTGCTGCTATAAACATTGGGGCACACGTACCCCTTGGGATCACTACATTTGTATCTTTGGGGTAAATACCCAGTAGTGCAATTGCTGGGTCATAGGGTAGCTCTATTTTCAACTTTTTGAGGAACCTCTATACTGTTTTCCAGAGTGGCTACACCAGCTTGCATTCCCACCAACAGTGTAGGAGGGTTCCCCTTCCTCCGCAACCTTGCCAACATCTGTCGTTTCCTGACTTGTTAATTTTAGCCATTCTGACTGGTGTGAGGTAGTATCTCACTGAAGTTTTGATTTGTATTTCCCTGACACCGAGGGATGTTGAGCACTTTTTCATGTGTCTGTTAGCCATTTGGATGTCTTCTTTGGAAAAATGTCTCTTCATGCCTTCTGCCCATTTCTTGATTGGATTCTTTGTTCTTTGGGTGTTGAGTTTCATAAGTCTTTTTAGATTTTGGGTACTAGCCCTTTAACTGAAATGTCATTTGCAAATATCTTCTCCTATTCTGTCGGTGTCTTTTGGTTTTGTTGTGCAAAAAGCTTTTTATCTTGATGAAGTCCCAATAGTTCATTTTTTGCCCTTGCTTCCCTTGCCTTTGGCGATGTTTCTAGGAAGAAGTGGCCACGGCTGAGGTCGAAAAGGTTGCTACCTGTGTTCTCCTCTAGGATTTTGATGGATTCCTGTCTCACATTTAGGTCTTTCATCCATTTTGAGTTGATTTTTTGTGTGTGGTGTAAGGAAATGGTCCAGTTTCATTCTTCTGCATGTGGCTGTCCAATTTTCCCAACACCATTTGTTGAAGAGACTGTCTTTTTTCCATTGGACATTCTTTCCTGCTTTGTTGAAGATTAGTTGACCACAGAGTTGAGGGTCCATTTCTGGGCTCTCTATTCTGTTATATTGGTCTATGTGTCTGTTTTTGTGCCAGTCCCATACTGTCTTGATGATGACAGCTTTGTAATAGAGCTGGAAGTCCGGAATTGTGATGCCACCAGCATTGCTTTTCTTTTTCAACATTCCTCTGGCTATGTGGGGTCTTTTCTGGTTCCATACAAATTTTAGGATTATTTGTTCCATTTCTTTGAAAAAAGTGGATGGTATTTTGATAAGGATTGTACTGAATGTGTAGATTGCTCTAGGTAGCATGGACATCTTCACAATATTTGTTCTTCCAATCCATGAGCATGGAACGTTTTTCCATTTCTTTGTCTCTTCCTCAATTTCTTTCGTGAGTATTCTATAGTTTTCTGAGTACAGATTCTTGCCTCTTTGGCTAGATTTATTTCTAGGTATCTTATGGTTTTGGGTGCAATTGTAAATGGGATCGACTCCTTAATTTCTCTTTCTTCTGTCTTGTTGGTGTATAGGAATGCCACTGATTTCTGTGCATTGATTTTATATCCTGACACTTTACTGAATTCCTGTATGAGTTCTAGCAGTTTTGGGGTGGAGTCTTTGGGGTTTTCCATATAAAGTATCATATCGTCTGCAAAGAGTGAGAGTTTGACTTCTTCTTTGCCAATTCGGATGCCTTTTATTTCTTTTTGTTGTCTGATTGTTGTGGCTAGGACTTCTAATACTATGTTGAATAGCAGTGGTGATAGTGGACATCCATGCTGTGTTCCTGACCTTAGGGGGAAAGCTCTGTTTCTCCCCATTGAGAATGATATTCACTGTTGGTTTTTCATGGATGTCTTTTATGATATTGAGGTACGTACCCTCTCTCCCTACACTCTGAAGAGTTTTAATCAAAAAAGGTTGCTGTACTTTGTCAAATGCTTTTTCTGCATCTGTTGAGAGGAACATATGGTTCTTGTTCTTTCTTTTATTAATGTATTGTATCACATTGATTTGCGGATGTTGAACCAAACTTGCAGCCCAGGAATAAATCCCACTTGGTTGTGGTGAATAATCCTTTTAATGTACTGTTGGATCCTATTGGCTAGTATTTTGGTGATAATATTTGCATCCATGTTCATCAAGGATATTGGTCTGTAATTCTTCTGTAATGCTGGCCTCATAAATGAGTTTGGAAGTTGTCCTTCCATTTTTATTTTTGGAACAGTTTCAGAAAAATAGGTATTAATTCTTCTTGAAATGTTTGGTAGAATTCCCCTGGGAAGCCATCTGGCCCTGGGCTTTTGTTTGTTGGGAGATTTTTGATGACTGCTTCAATTTCCTTAGTGGTTATAGGTCTGTTCAGGTTTTCTATTTCTTCCTGCTTCAGTTTTGGTAGTTGATACATCTCTAGGAATGCATTCATTTCTTCCAGATTATCTAATTTGCTGGCATAGAGTTGCTCATAATATGTTCTTATGATTGTTTGTATTTCTTTGGTGTTGGTTGTGATCTCTCTTCTTTCATTCATGATTTTGTTGATTGGGGTCATTTCTCTTTTCTTTTGGATAAGTCTGGCCAGGGGTTTATCAATCTTATTAATTCTTTCAAAGAACCAGCTCCTAGTTTCGTTGATCTGTTCTACTGTTCTTTTGGTTTCTATTTCATTGATTTCTGCTCTGATCTTTATTATTTCTCTTCTCCTGCTGGGTTTAGGCTTTATTTGCTGTTCTTCCTCCAGCTCCTTTAGGTGTAGGGTTAGGTTGTGTACTTGAGACTTTTCTTGTTTCTTGAGAAAGGCTTGTATTGCTATATACTTTCCTCTTAGGACTGCCTTTGCTGCATCCCAAAAATTTTGAACAGTTGTGTTTTCATTTTCATTGGTTTCCATGAATTTTTAAAATTCTTCTTTAATTTCCTGGTTGACCCATTCATTCTTTAGTAGGATGCTCTTTAGCCTCCATGTATTTGAGTTCTTTCTGACTTTCCCCTTGTGAGTGAGTTCTAGTT
>NW_025408919.1:0-24745 GCF_002201575.2 Neomonachus schauinslandi | reverse complement strand
TGCTCTTCTGAGTAAGTGGGGAAGGATTCACACACACCGCCCCCCCCCACCCCGTGGGTATTTCCAGGCTGGGAAAGAGAGGAGGGTGGGAGCCCAGTGGGGAAGAAGGTTCGGGCGGGCCCAAGGGGTGTGGTGGCCCACACTCAGCCTGGGAGGAGAGGTTGGGCAGGGTGTGGGAAGCCACGGAGGGGAAGGTACGGTGGGGTCTGCCTGGTGAAGGAGCATGGGAAACCAGGTGGAGGGTGATCCAGTCGGGTTGAGGAGGGAAGTTGCCCTCAGTTTTCGTAGTCCCGAAGACACTGCGAGCGGAGGGGCCATTGGCCCAGACTTGACCAGCATCTCTGAGAAGTGTCTGCTTTTCTCCATCTCCCACCCATTTTATATCTTTCCAAGTAGAAGACACCATGCGGTTACAGAAGCATGCTATCAATCACAAATTCATGAGAACCGACCTTGGCCCCACCCAGACCATGGAGGAAACAATGTTCGTGGAGACCATATATGGGTCAGATGTTGTGACGCCCAAGCAAGTAGACAGAGGGTGAACGGGGGTCTGCAGGTCTGACCTCACCCATCCCGAGCCTTGGACCTCAGCCCCCAGGGCCCGGAGGCTCCTCTTAAAAGGAAACTGCTTGATACAGAGAAGCAGAAAGAAGAGGTGCCCTGCACAACCCCATCTCCCAGCTGTACATGCACACTTCCAGATATTTTTCTGAGTTTGTACATGGAAATGCAAGACATGGCATTCGTATAGTTTGTCGCCTGGGCTTTTCACTCTGCAGCTCATCGTGGCCACTCTTGGCACTCAATGTGCTTCTGCAGCAACTTTGAAGCGGTACTGCAACAGGACGGCGAGGGTCATTGGCGCAGGGCTCTCCCGCTCACGGAGTGCTTGGCGTTCATGATTTGATTTCAGCCCTTGACCTTCCTTCGCTGGGGGCTCTCCCTTAGGTAAGGCTGCTTCCAAGAGGGGCCACCGTGACTCCTGTGCGCCCCCCAGTCTCTCACAACCCCACCTTCTTTTGTCCTGCGTCAGGGGCGAGGTTGGCTGCACCCCTCCCCTCCAGCTCCCCGTCTTGTCTGACCAGGCTGCACGACATTTTGTGCGCACTCTCTCCTTCCTCAGCCTCCCAGAGAGGAAGAGGCCCTGTCTCAGTTTCTTGAGGGTCCTTCTTCATAGTCTCAGGATTTCTTCCCTAGTCTTCTGTGCGCCCTCCATCCGCCCCCTCTCCCTGCACCTCTGCCCACCTCCCCCTCTGGCAGTTCTGCCCAAGGAGTAGTGTGACACTGCCCGAGAGGGTAGGGACCCGAGAGGCCCTCTGCCCCTTCAACTCTGGGAGCGACCAAGCAGAAAGTGTCCCTGTTGCTGCTCACAAGTGGAAAGGGGAGGAAAGAGGTCAGGGGGTAGCCTCTAAGCTTCTACCGTGCTCAGAGACAGGTTCTGGGCTCCTGTCCCCTGCCTGCCTGTGTCTCTTCCCTCACCACCTCCCAGCACCCATCCTTTCCCATCCTGACATCTGAGGAGGCCTTGGTGGTTCAGAGCTGCAGCTGCTGGGGGGTGTTGGTGGGGAGAGAGGCAGGAAAGAATATCTTGTGCCCCCAAATGAGCCCCTCCTTTCTCCTAGGATTTCAATCACCATCTTTGTGCTGGGAGAGCCTCCCTTCTACTCCTCCCCAGCACTTGCTTCTTCCCAGGGCCCCCATCCCTTTTCTCCCGTGCTGTGGTGGGAACGATGCAGGTGGGGAGAGTGGCTCCTGGCCTGCTCAGTCCAAGAAGCCAAACTGCTCAGATGTCCTGCTTTCCCAGGAACCGAATCAGGGAACATCCAATATCCAATGCTGGGGGCCAAGATTACTACAATATCTACTGTCAGCCACAATTCTGGGCCGGGGGCCAGTCTCCTGGCTTTGGAGAAGGGCAAATACCCCTGAGTTAGGGTGGGGTGCTCCCCTCGCTCCTCACCACACCCACTCTGAAACCCTCCGTCCCACGGCCACAGCAGGGATGTTGGAACGCTTTGCTGTGCAGCCCCTTTGAGATCCCTGCTTCTGTCGGGCATCAGGGGTAACTGAAGACTTGTTCTCAAGCTCCTGACCATGCGCCCAGGGGCTCATCAAGAGCCTCCCTCTGACCGTGCTCCCACAGGCTCATTAAGAGTCTCCCTCTGACCGTGCTCCCAGGGGCTCACCAAGAGCCTCCCTCTGACCGTGCTCCCAGGGGCTCATCAAGAGCCTCCCTCTGACCGTGCTCCCAGGGGCTCACCAAGAGCCTCCCTCTGGCCGTGCTCCCACAGGCTCATTAAGAGTCTTCCTCTGACCGTGCTCCCAGGGGCTCACCAAGAGCCTCCCTCTGGCCGTGCTCCCACAGGCTCATCAAGGGCCACCACCTGCTCATCTTTGGAATAAAGCACAGCGTTCTTCTGAAGCCCTCTCTTCTTCAACTTTCAATCCCTTCCTTCAGCCGGTCCACATCCCGACGACCACACCTGTAGGGCAGGCAGTATCCAGCGCTGTGCAGGTTAGGTGTATGGGTGGCGGGGAGAGGGCTTGACCCCCCTGCTGCTGTCTGGGCCTGTGTGCTTTGTGTGAGGGTGCGGGTCTCCCCCTGGGGCTCCTGCGTGGAGCGTCCCTCCCTTCTAGGCTGCAGGAGGCCGTCAGAGACCAGCGCCCCAGGGGAGAGAACCTCCCGCACTCCCGGCTCCCTAAGCTGTGGTTCCACCAGAAACCATTAGGGGTCACTGTTGCTTCAGCCACCAGGGACCGGCAGGATCCCTGCAGGGGTCCAGCGGGACAGGGGGTCCTTGCCGCCCACCCTGGCCCTGCCAGGGCAGGGTGCAGGAGTTGTAAACGCTATCGCAGAGACGGTCTCACAAGACTCTCCCCAGGCTCCGCGTGTGTGGCCGCGCGTGGCGGCGTGGGAACCACGGCCCCACGGCTGGATGCAGGAGGGGCTGGTACAGAATGGGGAGCGCCGCCAGCCCCTTCCGCCGCCATCCACCTCACCAAGGTTTAAGTCCTTTATCTGCAGCTCTTCCCCTCAAATGCCCTGACGGCCTTGGCATAAGAGCCTGCAAATGGACTCCGCCGCGCTCCTGCAGCATGCCTCCGGGGCATCTCCGCTCCGCTCATCCAAGGGAGCCAGACACGCAGACTCTGCTCTGATGCGCGTCCCTGCCTGGCTGGGGGGAGGGGGGGGGTAATCCAGCGCGGACTGGTCATCGGGGCCCCTCCCCCGCCCGTTCTGCCCACTGCGTCTGTCCTACGTGCCCGAAAGGCGAGGGGCCACCCAGAGATGAGGGTGGGGACGGGCCCCGTGCAGAGCTTCCCTGCCGGTCTCCACCGCGGGCGGCCGCCTGAGCAGCAGAAAACAGCGGGGTTGTCCTGCTCCACCGCCTGGGCACCTTGGCGGTCCAGGTCCTGGCGGAGGTGCGGTCTGACGGCCCCGTACTTATCCTGTATCCCCGCCTCAGGGTCACCGCATCAGGTCCCCAGGGAGGAGGGAGGAAGCCCAGTCTGTGTTAACACCGTATAGATGGAGAGATGATGGGCTGCCCGGGACCACGGCACAACAGCCTTTATTGTATGTTTTCCAGCCCTCCCGGGAGAGGCAGGGGTGGGGGCAGGAGCCAGGGCAGGGAGGAAGCAAGGCTCTTACAGCCCTAATCATCCGAGGGTAGGCGGGAGGTCGAGGGGAGGGGCCTGGGAGAAGGGGTGAAGCTACACCAAGGGATCTGCCTGGGGAGGAGGAAGGAGGAGCACCAACCTTGGGGGTTCCTGGGTATGGCAAAGGAGGGGAAGGGGTGAGGCAGGCTGCGGGTCAGACTGGACCCGTGCTCACCCAGGTCTCTGTGTTCTCCCCACACCACCTGATGCATGGGGCAGAGGGGGGTGGTGAGACACCATGCTAAGGGCAGGGGTGTGGACACCCCATCCCCAGCATCCCAGACATGGACAGAAGGGCTTCCAGGCCTGAGGCTGCGTGCTCTCCTGGCTTCGAGTGTGTTGACGGCCCCACGTGTCCACAGGAGACCCAGAGCTGAGGGTGGGTTCTCCGGACCCCGCCTTCCGAGTGGGTGAGCCCCTCTTCCCAGTCTGAGTAGGGCCCCCACTCTGAGGGCCTGGACCCCTCGTCCACTCCTCCTGCTGTGACCTTGCTCACTTTCTCATGGAGAATGAAGACTCCTGAGAAAATCTTCCTGACAACGAGTCCTCTCTGACCCCTCCCACCCCATCTTTCCTCTCTCGCTCCCTGGCCCAGCCTGGGCACCCCCTGGCCTTTCTGAAAACGGGATGGGGTGTGAATGTCTGCACACTTCACGGCCGCAAAGGTCAGGACCCTTCCTCTCTGCCAGGCATCCAGGGAATAGGCTGCCCCTCAGTGCCGTGGACCCCCATTTTGGAGGCTGTAGTCTGAGGAAGCTCCTTCTGGGGTGGGTAGGGAGTTGGGTCTGGCATCAGGCAGCAGGGCCCCCTGGGCTCCCCGGCACTCCGGGCTATAGTAGAAGGAAAAGAGGCGGAAGGAGGGCCGCAGCTCCCCCCGAATGCTGTCCAGGATGCAGGTGAAGGTGGGCCGCAGACGTGGGTTCTGCTGCCAGCAGAGGCTCATCAGCTCCTGCCTGGTGGGGCGGGGGCAGCGTGAGAGGCCAGCTGGTGCAACGGGGATCGTGGGGGGCTACTCCTGCCTGGTGGGGCGGGGGCAGCATGAGAGGGCAGCTGGTGTAATGGGGGTAGTGGGGGGCCACATCTGGGAGGGCCACGGGGGAGTCAGCAGGGTTGGAGTGGGGAAGGCTCAGAGCTGGAGACCAGTGCATATGAGAGCATCAGAGGAGGCAGGCCAGAATCGTGGGGGCAGGGCAGGGTAGACAGAACAAGGGTGAGGAAAGGGCGGGGGGTGACTTACAACTGAAGGGGACAGCTCTCCAGCTCCTCCAGAACCCCACCATCCATGACAAACTTGAGCACCTGCTCATTGGATAAGCCCTGGTAGGGCTGTTCGGCCAAGGTCGCGATCTCCCAGAGCACCACACCAAAGGACCTGGAGGATACGCAGAAGGGCCTGAGCCCAGCACCTTGCATGCTGCTCAGCACACCCAGGCCTCACCCCAGACCCCACCTCCACATGCCCTGAGCCCTCTGCTCCAGCTAGGCCCCACCAGACATCCGAGTGCGTCGTGAAGATTCCATCTTTGAGGGACTCGGGGGCCATCCAGCGCACGGGCAGCAGCCCCTTCCCACCCTTGCGGTAATAGTCTGTCTCATACACGTCTCGAGTCATCCCGAAGTCTGGAAAGTGAGGGTGAACGGGTATGGGGGCAGCAGAACCACACGCCAGCCCCCGCCCCAAAGATATCTCTCCCAGCCCTCTCCCGCTCCATAGCCTCCAAGAATTCTGGAACTTGAGGGCTCAAAGAACCTCAGAGATCATCCTGCCCCAACCCCTGTGGCCTTGGATGAGGAGCCTGAGATCCAGAGGGGGGCAGCTGTCGGGGACAGAGCTGTTGGCCGGACCTCAGTCTCCTAGCCTAGCTTGGGGAGTCCCTCTACTCCTCAGGCTGCCCCACACCCGCCCAGCACCCTCTGTACCCCCGATCTTGACTGTGAAGTCCTGGGACACCATGCAGTTCCGGGCCGCCAGATCTCGATGCACAAATTTGTTGGCGGCAAGGTAGGCCATGCCATCTGCAATCTCACCAGCCATCTGGATCATATCTCCCAGCGCTGGCCGTGGGAGCCCCGGGTTGTTCTAGAGCCAAGAGAGGGGGCTGGTGAAGAAGGAACCTAGAGGTTGGACTCCTGCCCAAGGATCCCCCCCACAACTGTGCCCAAGTCTTCTCTAACTCCCCAGCCCCTTGGCCCAGGGTCTTCCTGGTCTCTACCTCTGCCTCAGGCCGCAGAGATCGAAGATGACTCTTGAGGTCCCCCCGGGTCATTAACTCCATGATGACCAGAGTTGGCTGGCCCTGAGACACCACACCTAGGAGACGTACCTGGGATGGACAAAGAGCCTGGTTGCAGGTCCACCCAGGTCCCCTTGACTCACCTGGCCAAAATGTTGACCTGCTGTGACCACCACCTGACCCTGACACCAACCCTGACCCTAAACCCAACCATGACCATAACCCTAATTCTAATCTAACAATGACCCTGACCCTAACCCATGACCCTAACCCATAACTATCATTCCAATCTTCATGATTCACCCAGTTCTGACCTTGATCCCAATCATGATCCTAACAATGATCTGGACACTCAATACTGACCCCCATCCATGACTGATCTCAGCCCTAACCATGATTCTACCATGGCCCCACCGTGACCTGGTTTTGACTCTAACCCTAACCATGACTTTTACCTCAGTCCCAACCCTGACCTTGATGGTGGCCTGACCTCGTCCTTGACCCTATCCTTCTTATCATATGATTGTCACTGTAATTATGACTCTACCCTGGCAACATCCCTGATCCTCCCTTACCACATGGTGACACTTGAATGCCTTCATGACAGAAGCTTCCTTGAGAAACTCAATGCGTTCTCGTGGGCTGGCCAGCTCATTCACAGTCTTCAGGGCCACGGGTGTGGACTCCTCTCCAGCCTCTAGTCCCTGTGCCAGTCCCTCGTATACCATCCCGAAGGAGCCCTGGCCCAGTTCCCGGATTATGGAGATCTGCTCCCGAGGCACCTCCCACTCATCAGGGATGTACACTGAGAAGAGGTGGGGGTCACAAGGCAAGAACACTGCTCTCTGCCACGCCCCCACCCGCTTCTCGCCTCTTCAGAAGGGCTCGGGTTCCAAGGCTGCCTCTCCAAGAATGTCTCCTCCAGCGTGCCTCTCCTCCCCTCCTGTCTCCCTGTCCCACACACCTGTCCACCCGCTCCCAGACCTACTATCAGAGGCGCTGAAGTACTCCGGATTCACGGAGGCATACAGGGTGCTGTTTCTGCAATGGGAGGGGAGGGGGTCAGGCCACAAATGTCCTCAGGAAGGAAGGAACAATGTCAGAGGACAAGAAGGAGGGAAGTTACTGACCACACCCCCTCCCGTCCCTGATCAGGGTGTCCCTGGGGAGCCCTACACACTTTCCAAGCTGGCCTTGGTCCTAGTCCTGGGGTCTGGGATCTGACAGGCTGGGAATAGGGAGCACAGGAGGAGGGGGGCTCCTGCCTCCTTAGGTAGTCCTTAGAAGTCAGCTAATCAAAGTCCTGCCCCCATTTCCCTCTTGTGTTCAGCCCCAGGGGCATCTGGCACCAACCATCCCAGGGCACATGGTGAGGTCTCTGTCTCTTCCCCTGCTTTATTGGCTGAGAACGCGGTGACCAACAGTCCCAGTGCGCCCAGACTGGGGAGTCCCAGGAGGCAAGACTTTCACTGGTAAGGTCAGGGAAAGTTGGTCCCTCAGACTGAAAGGTGTGTCTCCTCCATGCTGCCCTCGGGGGGATGAGTTATTGCTTCTAAGGAACGTCCTCTTGCTGTCTCACCTACCACCCTCCAGCGGCACCGACCTTGTGATGAGGGCTGTGGGGGGGGGGGGGGGACGAGAAGGGGGGTGGGAACCGGTATGACTCAGCATCGTCACCTCTTCCTGCCGTAGAAGAAACCGAGGGCAGCAAGAATGATGAGCAGCATGAGCCCCACGGGGGTGACAGTGAGAAGGACGTGCAGCCCCCCGGAGTCTTCCTCCTCTGGTGGTCAGAGGGCAGCAGATGGTAGGGTCAAAGATGGAGAAGTCAGAGGGTAGAGGACACTTCTGTTTTCACCATGGGAAGTGAGAACAGGGGGAGGAGCGGGGTGGAGTGGCCACCACAGGAGATTTGGCTGGGCACCCAGCTGGGCTGTGGGGAGTGCAGCTCTGGGACCGAGGCCGAGTCTACCTGGGCCGGGGACGTAGAAAGCGATGCTCTCCGTCCAAGAGCCATTGCCAGCCAGCGAGGTTGCCCGAACTCTGGCAGAGTAGTTTCCAGGGGGTAGCAGGGCCAGCTGGACACCCCCAAACTTGGCATATCGCAGGCGAGACACACACAGCACTGTGGCCTCCTGAGGGCAAGACGGAACAGCTGGCTGGGAAGAGGATGGAGGCACTATTTGGGTCCAGGTTTGGGGGTCCCCCGGGGTTCCTACCTCTCCCAAGCGGCGGTACTTGATTTCGTACTTGAGGATGAGTCCGTTGGGGTCCGGGGGTTCCAGCCAGCGCAGGAGGACACTGCCTTTGCTGGCTGCCTCCCAGGCCACCTTCCCTGGGATACCATCGGCTTCTCCTACGGGAGACGGCATCAGGCAGCCCAGCCCCAGCATTTCCTCTCAGCTTCACGTTCAAGCTCAAGGGGGCTCACCTCGGAGGGTACGGGAAGCTCGGGGCTTATGGGGACTGGGAGGGGTGAGCCGAGCGAGGCCCTGGAGTTATGGGGACGTCGAACTCGTTAGTTGGAGCACTAATTGGGTAGAGTCCTTGGGGTCGGGGGCTGGGGGGGTCACCTACTGTGGGGCATGGTGCGCGCAAAGACGAAGGTGGCCGCACTGCAGCCCACGGTGTGCGCCGCGTGGTTGCAGGCATGGATGTCGATCCGATATTCCGTGAAGTGGCGCAGGCCACTCAACACTGCGCGCTCCCGGGGCACTTTGTCCTCCTGGATCTCGAAATCCGAGCTGTTCCCCCCAAGCCGGAGGGCCCCGGCGGCCCGGCGGTGCCTCCCCGAGTCTCTGGGGAGTGCGCGAGTCAGAGCCGCGGCCGCGCCCCGGGACCCCCGCCCCTCAGTCCCGCCCGGCTCACCTTTGAGGGCTCCTATTGATGGACGTCACCTTCCAGGGGGATCTGGGGAGACCGGGGAGGGCCGCGTTAGGCCCGGCCCGCCCCCCACCCCCCGCCCGGCCCAGCGAGACCCGCCCCTCCCCGGCCCCGCCCACCAGGCCCGCCCCGCCCCCAGCTCGGGCCGCACTTAGGGATGGTGATGGCGTTGTGCAGAAAGTTTTCGAACTTCTTCTGGAACGAGGCCTCTTGCGCCTCCAGCGGTGGCAGGACCTGCCCGGGAGGGGGCTGCTGGCAAGGGCAGCAGCCGGGCTCCATCTCGGCTTCCAGTTCCCCGTCTTCGCGGTCGAAGCGGGGGTCGTTGTTGCTGGTGGGCAGCCGCAAGCCTGGCGCAGAGCGGGGAAAAAACGCAGTCAGACGGACCGCGCCCGGGCCCCGCCGCCCCGACCCTCCGGCCTGCGCCGCTGCCCTGCGCACCGCGGTGGCAGTAGTCGTTGAGATAGAGGTCGCCGTCCTCCGCCAGACGCTGCCACAGCACCAGGTAGTAGGTGATGTTCCCGTTGCGCTGAGTAGGTGGCTTCCAGCGCACCAGCAGGTGGGACGAGGAATTGGACGTGGAAATGACGTCCTGGGGCACCGTGGGCGCTGGGGGCGCAAGTAAGGTACGACTGAGGCGCCGTGGATCCCCCTTTCTAGTACTGTCTGGTAATGACCCGTCTCTGGGGTCCAAGCCCCTCGCATTCTCCCAAGGAATCCATGACCCTCAACCTCCTCTTCCTGGAACTCAGAATCCTGGCCTTCCCATGTCCCTGGAAGGCCCTTAAGTTGGCTCAAGTATTCCCCCTGCACTCTCCCACCCACAGCCTCCCTAGGACCCTAGGCCAATGCCCTCTGTTCTTTCTAGGACTCAAAATTCTGGCTTCCCAGTCTCTAGGGGCCTGGTGTTGAGCGACCCAGCTTCTCTATTTCCGATGCCTGGGTTCCCTCATTCCCATTAGGACTCAGACATCTAGCTCCCACCCCCTTCAAGGTCTTCAGCCTACCCGCAGGCAGGGTTCGGAGGTAGACGATGGGGCTCTGGGCTCCTTGGTGGGGGCTGTCCTCAGCAGTGGTCAGTGTGATGGCCCGCACAAACACTGCATACTGTGTCCAGGGCTTGAGGGGCGCTAGAGTCACCCCAGGGTCCTGGGTGCGGCTTAAGGGCAGCTCCACATCCAGCAGGTTCCAGCTCTGGGTCCCACAGGCATCTGGACCTATGTGCTCTGTGGCATTCTGGAATGGGCTGAACATCCCATCATCCCTAGAGCTGAGGGGCGGCTCAGCCCCACCCCGGTTTCTAGAACCACCCTAACACTGTGATTGTCGTTCTTCTTCCAGTATGCATGAAGACATCCTGGGATGTCTTCCCAGGGAGCATTCACTGGGTGGGTCTGCTCAGAGCTGGGATTGAGCCAGCACAGCCACAGCCAGCCTGCGAGGCCGTGATGCTAGGGGAGCTTCCGGAAGGACCCCTAAGATTACCTCCTGAGCCCAGAGGCACCTGGGTACAGTGGTGTGGATTGTGAGCTGCACAAGCCAGGCAGGGGGTGCCATGCACACTGCCAGCCCATGTTAGTGCTCCCCAAAATGTGGTCCATGGACCAGGATTACCTGGGAGCTCGTTAGAAAGGCAGATTCGCGGGTTCTCCCCGGGACTGAATCAGAATCTATGGGGATGGGGCCCAGGAATCTGTATTTAGCAAATTCTCCAGCTCCCCATGCTGGAGACCTTCACCTACCACTGAGGCCCAGGAGAGCCTTGGCCATTTGAACCGGCCTCCCACCACTGACTCCCCCTCCTCCCTCCCAGGCCAGGTCCTGTGCTAGTGGGAAACTAAGACCTCTCCGTTTTAGTTCACAGGAATGTTTCCAAGCCAGGTGGCTCCCATCTTCTGTCTACTCTAGAGGGGGAGTAATCCCAAGGGCTGCCCTCCCAGCCTGCCATCCGGAACCCACCTCTCCTCTAAGAATTGTAGTTTTGATTCCTAGCCATGCTTTTGGAGAAATCCTTCCTGTGGTCTAACCACTCTCCCTCCTGCTATGGTCAGTACACTCTCTCCAAAGAAAAGAGCAGCCCGTCCTTGGTTGTCCCTGCTCCCTCCCTTCCTCAGGCTTTAATGAAATGCTGGCAGAGCAACGCATAAAACCGGCCAAATTAGTGGGTACTCCCCAAACCGCTGCTGGGGCAGGAGCATGTGGTCAGTACAGAACATTAGCATAGTGAATTGAAGTTTAATTATCCAAGCCTTCCCAGCGGGGCGCTTCTCCGGGTCTCTCAGAAGTCCTGACTGTCCTCTCCATTTCACTGGTGAGGTGAAACTGAGGCACGGAGGGTGAATAAAGTGAGGGGAGAGCCAGACGTGGGCCCTACAAGGGAGTGAGACTTGGGGGTCCTGGCTTCTTGCCTCCCTGCGGTCCCGCGGCGCTCTGCCCTCACCCCTCACCCCTCACCGGTCACCCAATTCGCGTTTGTGAGCAGATCGGCGGGCTGTCCGGGTCTGACCCCGCCCCACGGGGGCTCTGGCCCCGCCCCGCCCCACTCTGGCCCCGCCCCCGGCACTCACGACTCCTTGTAGTACACGATGAAGCTGAGCAGGTCCCTAGCCTCCAGCGGCTCGTAGCGCTCCCAGCGCAGCAAGATGCTGTCGGCCTGAGTCACGTTGGACACGAAGCGCAGGGTGCGAGTCTGGCCTGGGCGGGGCGAGGGGCCAACACCTGCTGTCAGCCGCTTTCGCCTCCGCGGGAGTCGCCTACTTCCCAGCCCCCACCCTGACCCAGCGGATGCCACCCCCAACGCGGCCTCCGAAGAGAACCTATCGCGTTGTCCCGGCCAAACGCCCCTCCCGCCCGGGTGCGTGTCCGGTGGGTTTCAGTGTGCGTGCGCGCGCCTGGGGTTTCTGGGGGGCGTGTCGCTCTGGGGTCGTGGTGTCGGGCCTCACAGGCGGCGCGGTCTCCGTTGGTGCGGGGGTTGATCTCGGCCTTGTTTTGTCGTCCCCGCGTGCCGGTCACCTCCTCCAGGCGGTAGATGTGCTCCAAGCAGAGGCGAGGGTTGAAGGCGAAGTATATCTTGCCCACGGGAATGGTGAGCCCCGCAGCCACCCAGGACCCCAGCTGCTGTAGGTTCTGGTTGTCCAGCACATACAGAGTGTAGTTCCTGGGGGAGGCCAAGAGACCTTCCGCTGCAGGGGAGGGGGAGGCCAGGGGGTGGGGAACTCGGGTGCCTTATGGGTCCCTCCTGGAGGGGCTGTGCTGGGGGCACAGGGGAGGAGGGGCAGTCAGCCTGGGGCTCTGCCTCTCCAATGGAGTGTAGGTACCCCTGGGGGCCCATGGTAGTTTGGGGGAGACATGAGAAACCACTCGGCTGGATGATAATTTAAAACATTCTCTGGGGGCGACTGGGTGGCTCAGTGGGTTGAGTGTCTTCTTGATTTTGGCTCCAGGTCCTGATCTCAAGTTCATGGTCTCAGGCTGGTGAGATCAAAACCCCTCTCGGGCTCTACTTGGGGTGTGAAGCCTGCTAAAGAGTCTCTCTCTCTCTCTCTCCCTCTGCCCCCCCCAACTCCCACGCCCGGGCGCCCTCGTGTGCTTTCTCTCTCTGTCTCTCTTGAAAATAAATAAAATAAAATAAAATAAAACAGGGGTGTCTGGGTGGCTCAGTCGTTAAGAGTCTGCCTTCGGCTCAGGTCATGATCCCAGGCTCCTGGGATCGAGCCCCGCATCGGCCTCCCTGCTCCGCGGGGAGCCTGCTTCTCCCTCTGCCTTTCTCTCTGTCTCTCATGAATAAATAAATAAAGAATAAAAATCTTTTAACAAATAAAAATTAAAATAAAATAAAGCAAAACATTCTCTGTGTTTTGAAAAATCCTAGCTATGTTACAGGTAGGTCTTGACGGATAGGTGGCAGGGATGGGTTTCAGACCCCGGCGGTCTTGCTCTGCAGCTGAGAGCATCCGAGAGCAATGGCGGCCAACCTATGTGGAGTCTGACGGCGCCATAACTTATATAGTATATACTGTGTTCCAGGTGCTGTCTTAAGTACTTTACACAGAACAACATAAGTAATGATTCACAACAGCCCTAAGAAATAAGTAGCATTATATTAACCCCATTTTTCAGATGAGAAAATCGAGGACCAGAAAAGTTAAGCAACCTACCCAGTGTCACACAGACAGTACGCAGCAGAGCTGGTTCCAGAGCCCATGCCCTTCCCCCCTTCTTGGGGAGTGTTAGGGAGGAGATGTGATAGAGGGAGCTGGTCAGAGGCTGTTTCTGACCCCTTACCCATCCACCATGGCGTCCCCCCGGATTAGTTTGAGGTTCTTGAAAAAGCCCAGGGACACGAGGGCAAAGGAGTGCTTGATTTTGAGGAAGCCGGTGATGGTCTCTATCAACCCCAGGCTGTGCTGCAGCCCCAGCTCCAGGTTATCTGGAAACGGGGAAGACCAGGGCTGGAGCAGGGCAGGGCAAGTGTAGGGGGTGGGGTGGGGGGAGGTGCTGATGGGGTGCAGGGAGGAGGCCCCTCAGGACCGGGACCCAGGCTAATGGAAAGCAGTGCTTTAGCTGGGTCACTGTCAGGGGCATGGCCGGGAGGAGAGGTGCGGCCCGAGGAAGGTACTGACAGCCCTGGCGAAGGTTGATGATGAGGCTCCCCTCCACGTGGGTGCAGCCCACCAGGTCCTGTGCCGCCTGGATGGAGTCGATGGTCTTGGTGCCCACCTTGCACTCTTTGGGGCACAGCCCCTCACACTTGTGGCAGAATATGCTAGCAGGGGCAAGTGGAGGGTGTGGAATGAGCCCTGGACCAGTGGGGACCCCCTCACTGATCCAAGAGCACCCCCACCCCCCTACACTCACCTGCTGCCATTGCGGGTGAAGCCCGGGGGGCACTGGGCCAGGCAGCTGCCCTCGTGGATGCCGAAGGTGGAGGCGCGGCCAGGCACAGAGCGCAGGCTGCCACAGCGCTCTGCCGTGACGCAGCGCCAGGCCTCATGCTGGTAGGTGCCCGGAGGGCAGGCCCGGTGGCAGGCGCCCTGGAAGTAGAGGTGGCGGCAGGCCACGCAGGCCCGGGGGTCTTCCGGCCGGCTGCAGCCCCCCAGGCATTCGGAGTGGCAGCACTCACCCCCAGCTGTGCAGGCCAGCCCGTGGGGACAGGGACACACTGTGGACAGAGTGCTGAGTTAGGCCTCCCCCTGCCGGTCCTGGCGCCACGCCCCCCCCCGTCCCCCTTATCTAAGGGATAACACTTAGAGAGCATCCAAATTCCTCCAGTGCAGATGACAGGGCTGCTGGCTCGCTTTTCCCCAGATGGGGCTCGTGAGGACAAGGACCACGGCCCCTCTCTGTGGCTTCCCATATCCCACGGCGCCTGGTCAGGGTTCAGAGCTCAGGACAGAGCGGTGACCTTGTCCACCAGGGCTGCTTCTCCCCAGCCTGCTGTCCTGTCCGGGCCCAGTGCTCAGATCATCACTGGGCATGGTGCCAGAGGGAACCAGCCAGCTTCTACTGGGCAGTGAGGCCTGGGGCCGGTGGGCCTGGGAGTGTGTGTGAGCAGGGGGCACCCCTGGTCATCTCACCTGCCCAGACCTCCACCCTCTTCAGCTCTGTGCCCTGGGCAGGGGGCCGCCCCAGCAGCCGTGGGCGGGTTTGGGGCTGGGGGCTCATGGTGTGCGGACCCTGCAGGTGGCAGCCGGCCGTCTGCGGGAGCGGGCATGTGGTGGGGGCAGGGAGGGCGTGTTGATACTGTACATGAGGGAGGACGCTCAGCCACTGTATTTACAGCCAACACGGAGGCATGGGGACGTGGGGCCCAGCGGATACAGAAGGGATCCAGTTACTCTGCTGCTCGGATGCTGAGGCTTTGGGGTGAGGGAGCCCCAGGTTGGGGACCTGATCTGCTCCTAGCCTCTGGAAACTTCCTTTTCTCCCTGTAACTTCTGCTTCCTCCCTGCATCATCCCCTCCTTGTATCACTTCCCCCCCTTTGCTCGGCTCCCTTCCTTCTGTTCTCTCTCCATGTACCTTATTTCCTAAAGAAGATCGCACCTGTTCTGTCCTTCCTCGGTCACCTCCTTTCCTTGTCCACCCAGTCCCCCCCCAATACTGCCAGCCTGCCCTGGGTCACCTCTGCTATGACCACTTTTATCAGGAACCTAGAACTCCCACCAGGGCTCAGGCACCCGCTCTAATGCTTAGAGAATAGCTCACTGAGGGAACAGGCTCAGATATGCGACATGAAACAAACCATTAAGTCCTACGGCTGAGATCAGAGCCCAGGCCGTCTGGCCTTGTACTTAACCGCTGCCCCATATGTCCTCCTGTGTGGCCACCTGACATCCTGCCCTGTCCCCCCTCCCATGCCCACCTCGCGCCTGTCCTGTCCCTTCTCCCTGACTGTCCTGCACCGTCCCTTGACAGCCTTACGCCAACTCAGTTGCTGAACTTTTCTGACCCATCCTGTGGCCGCTCAGCCCCGCCCGCCCCTGCCCTCCTTGTGCCCCCTGGTGTTCCGGGCAGGTGCCCACCTCTCTGGCAGTGGCTGGAGGTCCAGCATCTGTAGTCGGTGTGCCCACTGAAGGTGGTCCTGGCACAGGGCTGGCCAGTGGCGCCCAGCACGCCGGGGCACACGTCGGCACACTCCTCACGCAGCTTGTTGCCCACGATGTGGTTGGCGCCAGGCGAGGGCTGCAGCAGGCCCCAGTCGATGGTGGACAGGTGGCAGAGCTCCTGGTTCTTCTCCACCCGCACGGCCCCGCGCAGCACGGCCCCCAGCACTGGCAGCCCCACGTCCCGCAGGTGCGGCATCTCGTAGATGACCAGCGCGTAGCCCAGGAAGAGGCGGGCCCCGCGGACCACCGCCAGGTTGGGGAAGAGGTCCCGCAGGCTCTCCAGACCATAGACACGGAAGAGCAGCAGGTACTCAGTGACCTGAGTGAGGCGTGGGAAGCTGAGGCCTCGGAAGTCCTCGCCCGTGGCCGTGAACATGAGCAGGATCTGCAGATGGCCCTCCACCACGCTGCAGTTCTCCAGCCGGCGCAGCTCCGCCACCTCCGAGCGGATATCCAGGCTGGGGCACACTGTGGGCACAGGCCGCAGCGGCCATCAGTGCAGCTTGGGCTGGGCACCCCGTCCTGCCCTGGCAGCTTTGGGGGAGGGGCACCTCTCTGGGAGTGGGACGTGGCGAGGGAGCAGGGCTCTGCTGTGGCCTCCTCCCTGGGCCTCTGAGGCTCCTGGCAGCTCGAAGGGCTCCACCAGATGGGCCGGCACGGCAAATGTGAGCTCCGCTTCCCTCCACAGCCCGCCTCCCTTCTCAGGGGACTGCCACTGCACCCCCCCACCCCCCAGTGAGACTCCGAATCTAGAGTCTTCTTGGACTCCTTTCCTCCACTCCCCACACACCCTGTGGGCTCGATCTTCAAATTACAGCATATCCAACCGCTGGTCTCCACCTTCGCTGCTGGCACTATCCCTGCCTCCCTGATTAACTGCAGGGGCCTCCCAGATGGTCCCCCCACTGCCACCCTGATCCCCTTCTGGTCTGTTCTGCACTGGAGAGCCAAAGGGATCTTCTCAAAACAGGTTGGATCCCGTTCCTCCACTGCTTTAAACCCCCTGCTGGCCCCCTCTCGCTGATTGAAAGCTCCAGTCCTTACCCCAGCTGGCAAGGCCTCTGCGGCCTCTCTGGCCCCATCCCCTTCCTTCTCCTCTTCAGCCACACTGACTTTTTGCTGTTCCTCACACAAGCCTGCCAAGCTTCTGCCCTGGGGCCTTTGCACCTTCTGTTCCCTCTGGCTAGAACACTGTTCCCTCTACATCGTCCCTCACCTCCTGTAAGTCTCTGCTCAGATGGCCCCTCCTCAATGAGGCCGTCCCTGACCATCCTTTTAAACACTCCCTGCCTCCCTTCCTACTTACTTTTTCTCCTTAAATCTTAACACTGGCTAATATATAATTTATTTTGTTTAGACTCTAAGCTCCGGAAGGGCAGGGATTGTGTAATTCATTGCTGTATCAAGGTGCCTGGCCTAGTGCCTGGCACAAAATTGGTGCTCAGTCAATATCTGATGAACGAATGAATGAATTCCACGGCTGAGAAGCACAGTTTCATACATCCCACTTCCCTCCCAGGTCTAAAGGCGCTCGATGTCTGGTCCCCGCATTGCTTTACCCTCGAAGGGATGTTCCATGGCTCCCCATTGCCGGAAGTTCAAACTTGAATTCCTCAGCCTGACATGGCAGGGTGTTGATACACAGGCCCACACGAATACCTCCAGCCTCAGAGGGGTTCCTCAGCCTGGTCACAAGCTCAGCTCTTGTCCCACAAACCAACTGCAGGTCAAGCCCACCTCCCCCAGTCCTCTGATCTGCGTCAATCACTTCCCCATCAGGCTGGGCAGCACCTGCCCGAGCACCCACAACCGCCTTCTACGTTTTTGTCACCCTCCAGGGAGGGGACCTCCTGAGGGTGGGGCCCTTGTTGGTCAGCACCTCGTCCCTCCATGGTGCTCAGTTCAGGACTGGAGCCACCAGGCCCTGGGACCATGGTTTGAATTGATGGACATTTGGTTCTCAAGTCCACTCCTCTCCTGGGGACCGGGGTGTGTCTGGCTTCTTCTGACCCAGGCCCCAGGCCCACTTTCCTTTCTCTTCCCGAGGCACCTAGGACCAGTCCCCCGAGTGGGCTGGGTACTTGGTCCGTGCGCTCTCACTTTGCTCCTGGGGATACCTTCCTTCCATGGCAGGAGACGCAAGTCTGATTCTTTAGCTGGCCACTCGAGCCTGCTGGGCTGTCTGGCTTCTGTTCCCTCACTTCCTGCCTGGCTCTGGGCACTCTCCCACAGACCCCGGCCCAGGCCCTGCTGAGAAGGGGGCGGCTCCCTGGGGCTTACATCACACCTTCTCCTTGCTGTTGTTGATGGTCCCTGTGCTCGGCTCTGCCCAGTTACTGTGTGTGTGTGTGTGAGCATACGCAGGTACACACTCACACACACACACAAAGAGAAAGACAGAATGAGAAAACACTTCTAGCCCTCCAGGCAAAGGCCAATCAGGGCCTGCAAGGAGCCCACATGCCACTTCCCATCATGCCCCTGCCTCTCTAGGGCTCCCCTGATGGGAGTCATTTGGAAAAACAAATCCACGACCTTCACAGATTAACCCCTACCTGCCTCGCCTCAGGACATGGCCCTCCCTGTGCAGAGCTGCCCTGGGAATGGGACATCTGGGTCGCTGTGACCAAACAACCAAACGCCACCCCCCACCCACTCCCTCCCGGGGACGTGCTCCCCACCTGACAACCGTGCTCCTGGCTGGCATCCTGGCACAGCAGTGGAGGAGAGGAGGGGGAGGGGCTCTTCCTTGCCTGCAATGCCTTCCTGACTGGCGCTCTTCAGGGGACCCCCTACCCCAACCCATTTGCAGCTTTCCTCTGTCTCTGGCCTGCTCCTGGAAGCCCTCAGTCTGAGGGCCTCACAGGACCCCTCAGGTGGCACAGAGCACTGGACCCCTGAGCTGCCTCAGTCCGGAAGGGGATCGTGGAATTGGGGAAGGGCATGCTCTTAATCCTTCCCCTTTTGAATCTTGCCGGCTCAGCTCCCCGCACCCCACGAGGGCCATCTGCTCTATACAGTCCTCCTCTCCCAGATCTGCACAGGGGAAGTATCTGGCCCAGAGCACTAGCGAAAGGCAGCTCCCACCCCAGTGGATCGGCCCTAAGTATGGGGGTCACGAGACAAGGCCCAGGGGCCAGTGCCCAAGGCCCCGGGCCAGCTTTCCGTCCCAATCCTCTGAGCCTCAGTTCCTTGTCTGCACAATGGGTTCAGTTACTTCGTGGTGCCCAGTTCTGAGCTACCCATCCCATCCCTGTGCCCGTCGAATTCAGTGGCCCTGGAAATGACCCCTAAGACTCTCCCCCTCATGCCATTCTCATTCAGGCTTGCTGGGATCAGGGTTTCACAAGTGGGAATGGAGGACATCTCTTCATCCCTCTGTTTCAAGGTCCTTCTCACATCCCAGGGAACTAAGAGGAAACCACGCTTATGTGGGAACTAACTGCCCTTGCTGGTGGGAAGTCCTTCTGAGAGCTAACCTCAGTCTTCATGTTGCAGTAGGTAAACACATATGTTCTAGCTGGAGACTCAGTTGTTTGGCTTCCCAGCTGGCTGGGGGGGGGGGGGGGTGGGGGGGGGGGGGAGAGGGGGCCCCAGGAGACAGTGTCGGGGGCCTCCCCCTCTAGTGTGTCCAGGCCAAATCCCAAGGAGAGGAGGATCACGAGCAGGCGTGCTACCCACCCGCACAGCCTGGGTACTGCCATCGTCCCAGCCCTGCCTTGTGCCCAGTCCTGGCTTCTGCAGATGGCTCCGGGGAGGAGAAGGGACTGGAAGGCCCTAAGGGACACGGAGACGCAGGCTTCAGGGGGGAGGGGAGGGGCGGGGGGCGCCGAGGGGGAATCCCATACAGAGATAGCAGGAGACGAATGAGAGCTAGAGACGCAAAGACAGCCACAGGCAGCTGGGGACAGAGACTCAGTCTGAACCCAGAGACAGACAGATGAGGACAGCGATGCAGCCTGCAACAGAGCCCACCTGGAGAGGCCTCCAGAGGGAGAAAGGCACGCAGGGTGCCGAGCAAAAGGCGGTCCAGGAGGCCTGCCAACCCCGAGCAAGCGCCGAAGAGAAGCCTGGGGAGCCCGCCCTGGAGAGCCGCGCGGCCTCGCGGGGGAGAGCGGCCCGGATCCTCGCGGCCGCCGGGCGCCCGAGCAACCGGAGCGGCAGGTGGCCGCGCGGGCCGCGCTATCTCCCGGCCGGCGCGCCTGGGGGCCGCGCCCAGCTCCCGCCCTCCCCTCCCCAGGGCCAAACGGATTGGCTTGCTGGGACCTCCGGCTCTCTCCGCCCTTCCCGCCAAGCCAAAATATTTAGCCTGACAACTGAGTGGGGGGACAGGTCTGTTGGGGAAATAAGGCCAAAATACAGGGGGATGGTTGTCCGGGAACCGAGCTCCCCTATTGCCCCTGCAGACTCACTCACGTGGGGCCGCGCTGCCGGCGGAGGAGGGGGGCCGGTGGGGGGGAGCGTTCTGCTGCCCAGAGCCCTGACACCTGCAGGGTGGCTTCTGGCAGCCACGACCCGGGGGAGCGAGCTTGCTGAAACCTGGCGGGAACGCAAACCGGGTCCTGAACATGCAAGCCGTTCGCCCCTCCGAGCCCCTCGCCGCCACCCGGGGGCTCCGTCCCAGCCAAGTCCCTCGGCCACAGCCAAGATCCTGTGGGCCCGCCTCTGTCCAGTCGCCTTCCCAAATCAGGCTGCCGGTCGGTCTGTCTGTCGCCGTCTGGGGGCTGGGGACCTGGCGGAAGGGCAACCGCGCGCCTCTCCCTCTCGGAGGGCTAGCTTTGCGCGCTCCCTGCGGCCCTCGCCTGCCCGCCCTGCCCGAGAGTCCCTCCTCCGGGGAGCCTCTTGCTCGCCCTTACCGCCCCCTCCCCGGCCGGAGACGGGTGGGCTCCTGCAGCCGCCGAGGCCCGCGGGGCGGGAGGCGCTGGGGATTCCGGGGCTTTCCGGGTGCGGGGCTTCCGAGGACCGACGGGTCGCCAGCTCCACCCGCGGGCGGCTCCCGGGTCCGAGGAGCTAAGAGAAGATCTATTAATTTCTCCGCGCAGAAATCGATGCTCTTGTCAGGGCGGCGATCGATGCCAGCCCAGCCCGGCGGGACCCCACCCGGCCTGGGGCCCGGCGCTGGCCGGCCGGGGTCAGGGGCGGTCGCTGGGGCTGGGGCGCCGCTCCGCGGGGGCTGCAGAGCGAGCCCCCCGCCCCGCGGAGCTCACACCTCTGCGCGCGGGCCTCTAGCGCCACCCCGTGGTCTCTCCTGAAAGCGGGCACCTCGGGTCCCTGGGCTCCCTTCTCCGGCTGTATTGGGGCGACACCTTCCTTCTTGCCCCAGATCCTGCGTTTTGTCCTTTTGGATTCCCTTCCCCTTTCTTCCTAGGGTTAGAGAGTTTTTCACCTCATTTAGCCCAAGTGATATCGTACACTCCCTCAGGGGCGCGCACCGCTAGGAGGGAGATCTGAGGCGGGGGGCTGGCTGGGATGACCCCGACCGTAACCTTGCTCCCGCCCTGTCATCTCCCCGCCCCTAAAGGCAGCTGCTTTAAGCTGGGAGAAATAACGGATCAACTTCCCAGCCACCGCCCCCCACCCCAGCAGACACCTCTAAGACGTTTCCTCTGGACCTGGGGGTTTTGGGGGAGAAGGGGTGCGGGGTCCCCCGAAAGGGGTGGGGGCAGCCTTGGGGCTGAAGACGGGAGGGGTGGGGGTGGAGCCAGAGGGGGCAGGGCGGGGCGGGGTGGGCCGCGGGCCCCGCCCTTTCCCGGCGGCCGGGTCTTTAACGCGGCGGGCGCACGTGTCGCGGGAGGCCCGGCGGTCGCGGCTGGGAGCGAGCGCACGGACGGCTGCCGGCCGGCGCGATGCTGCGAGGCGGACCGCGCGGGCAGCGGGGCGGGCACGGCCGGGCGGCGGGGCCGGGCAGCCTGCTGGCCTGGCTGATGCTGGCGTCCGCGAGCGCCGCGCCCTGCCCCGATGTCTGCTGCCCCCACGGCCCCTCGGGGCTGCGCTGCACCCGGCCTGGGGCCCTGCATAGCCTCCGCCGCCTGCCGGGCGCTGAGAACCTGACGGAGCTGTGAGTGTCCCGCGGGCGAGCGGGCGCGGGGGGCGCGGGGGGCGCGGGGGCGGGCGGGCGTAGCCGTGCCCCGAGGGCGCGCGCACTCTCGTCGGGCCGGCGGGGTCCGGAGGGGCGGGCGCGGCGGGAGGCTGCACCTGGGCCTGCCTCCGCCGCCGCGGCTCCCCGGCCGCCAGGGCAGTGACCGTCTGGACGGTGCCTGGTGCTCCGTGCAGCTGGGGCAAGGGGGCTATCCGCGGACCAGGTCTGAGACAGCCCGGCCATCTCAAAGCAGTCTTCTGGAGATCAGACAGGAGCCCAAGCTCTGCTTCTTGGGGGGGTTAGCTGCGGAGAACCCTCTGTTTGGCACTCTTACCGCTTTAGCCCCTTTCCAGGGGGGAGCTAGCCCCTACCCCGTTCCTTGCCATGATCGGGCAACTTCAGCTCTTGCCTCTGGAACTGGGGATTGAGCCGGAATAGGTGGGAGGGGGTGAGAGGCATAGCTTGGTGGCTGGGCTCTCTTCTCCCCATTTCCACCATCTCTTGTCCCCACTATCCCTTGATTTGGGTGTAGAGAATGAGACTCCTGGCTTCTCTGTCCCCGCCTGGCTCACTTTCCGCCCTTCGCCCCCTAGCTGGGGCAGAGAGTCAAGGCTCTTGTTGACAGACTCTCATCTTTTCAGGGCCCCAAACTGGGAGAAATCTCCAGCACTCTGTAGTACTCCAACAACCTGCAGTAATTGGTTACAAAATACTGGAGTACTTGTTAGCAGCTGGTGAAACCTATGGGAGTATTCTGTAATAATTGGCCTAGAGGTACTCGAACATCACATGGCCATGCCTGGAAAATACTTGAGTATTCTATGTAGCTGATGGGGCCAGCAAGACTTCTAGAAGAGGGGAGGGACTGCTAGAAAAATCCTCGACCTGCCGCCTGGGGCTTAGAGGGTGGTCAAGGAGCGCTGGCCTCATGCGGTGACGGTGACGAGTTGGAAGGCATCCGAGGTGGAAACCGTCTCTGTCTGGAAGTTACTTGAGCAGCCTGCGATAATTGGCAGCGAGGTACTCCCGTATCTCGTGGTAATTAACGGGAAGGTTCTCAATCTCTTTCTTTAATGGCCCTAGGGAGACCAGGAGATGAGGAGATGGCCTTGTCTGGGTCTGGGCCTAGGGCTCTGCAGGATGGGAGGGGCCGCCACCCCCAGCCCCGTCCCCCCAGTCCCCTGCACCTTCACGCCAGGGCCCCGGGCTCCAGAATGTTCCCCATCAGAGCTCTTGTTCTCATTCCCTTACCCAAGTGGGTCCAGCCCCCGGGAGGGTGGATGGGGGGCATGGACAGGCTGGGCTGGGGACCAGGAGGCATGCAGGGTGGGGAGCTGAGAGGTCCCTCTGGGTGGGGCAGCAGCCTGACCCCCTGCCTCTGCCTGCCCGTCCCCTCCTCCTCCCTCACCCGCAGAGCTAACGAGGAGATAATGGACTCGAAAAGACAGATTGATGATGAATCCAAACGAATGAGGCAGCTTTGAGTGCGCTGCCCGACAGCTTGCACACTGCCGCTGCCGCCACCCCTTCCCGGGTCCCTCCAGCTCTAAACCCTGTGAGCGGGGACCGAGCTCTCCCAGAGTCACGGGAGATTGCTCCCTAGGCCCCGGGGGACCGACAACCGGCTACCTGCCTGTGCGGCTGGGCTGGGGCTGGGAAGGGGAAGGGGGAGAGGTCACGCAGCCTGGTCCCGGCTCCAGCCAGGGAAAGGGAGGGGGAGAGGGGAGAGTTCTGAGAAGAGGCAGTGAGTCAGGGGCCCCGGCGAGTGTGTGTGTGTCCATGTGCGTGTGTGCACAGGCGGGGGGTACACTGACATGCCACTGCAGGGCGCCCGAGTTCTCAGGAACTCTGTGGCGTGCCAGATCCCGAAGCTGGGCAGGGCCCAGGGCGTCGGCCGCATCCCAGAGTGCCTGTCCTTCTGTCCCAGCTCCCTATCAGGCTTTCTCTGGTGCTCTGTCCTTATCTCCGTGTCTCTCTGTCTCCTTGTCCTTATCTGTCCCTCCCCTTGCCTGTCTCTCTCTCTCTCTGCCAGTCTCTTCCTGCTCATTGTCTCTTTCTCCGTGTCTCTGTTTCACTATTTCTGTGTTTTTATGCCCCCCTCCTTGAGCCTTCCCATCACTATCTTGCCCTGTAAACTAGCCGGTCTGTGCCTCTTCACCCCCCGCCCCTTCTCCAGCCTCCCAGTGCCTCTGTCCCCCTTCTCCGGTCCCTCTTGGGGCAGGGAGGGGCTCAAGGGGTCCCTGACCGACAGCCTCTGTGCCCTTGCTTGCTCTGCTGAAGGCTGGGGTGGGGGTAGGGGTTGCTGCCTGAGTGTAGGGGGGCCGTGGCTCTGAGGGAGGTTTGTGTGTGCGTGCGTGCGTGCATGAGGGAGCGAGCGCACGGCAGTGGGTCAGCCCAGACAGGGACTGTGTGTTTGGGAGCACACGGATTTGCATGGCCGTAGGGTTCCCTCCGTGCTGCGGGGGCCAGTGGCTGTGGTGAGCCTCGGTCCTCTGTGGGAGCCAGTGTGCAGCGTGATCCCCATTTCTGAGCACGAACAGGAGAGGCCCTGTGTAGAAAAGCAGAACCCGAGCTGAGTGTTTATGAATGTGGAGCCATTTGTGTGCACGAGAGACGTATGAACACCCACGTCCCCTTGTGAGGGTACACGCGTGCTGACGCGCCCACCTCTGCGTTCACGCACGCACAAGTGCGTGTGCACACACGTGCGAGGAGGTGCGTCTGTGCGTGCCTCTGTGTGCACACACGAGGGACGTGAGTGTGCCTGTGTGACGGCGAAGATGCGTGCGTGCACATGAGTCCCTTTGTGTGTGTGCGTGCTCGCAGGTCTGTGTGTGACCGGGTGCATATGTGTGCAAGTGTGCACTAGAGTGTGCGTGCATGCAGCTGCAGGTGTGATTGTGAGGGAGGCAGCTGGGGGGATATGGGAACTCAAGTGTGGGCCTGGGCCCTGTGACTCCCATCCCCTCTCCCCACAGCTACATCGAGAACCAAGAGCATCTGCAGCATCTGGATGCCGTTCACCTGAGGGGCCTGGGGGAGCTGAGAGACCTGTGAGGGGGCTGACTGTCGGTGTGGGGGTCAGCGCAGGGCCTGGGGGACCAGTGACTCAGGGAGGCTGTGGATGGGGGAGATCAGAAAGCTCAGGGGTCTTTGGGGCCCAGGGTAGCTGGGGAGGCTGTGGGGGGGTGGGGGCGTCCAGAACGCAGCACTGGGGGCCAGGGCTGGGGGCAGAGAGGCAAGGTTCAGGGTAGCTGAGGAGGCTGTGGGGGTTGGGGGGTC
>NW_025408918.1:5875-24858 GCF_002201575.2 Neomonachus schauinslandi | reverse complement strand
TTATTTATTTATTTATTTATTTATTTATTTATTTATTTATTTATTTAGGTCAACCTTGTTCTCCAAAAGTGAATCATCATAATAACCTCTATCTTAATTATTGAGGACCCCACCTGTTTAGTAACAGGGATTCCAGTCTTTTTCAGGTTGTACTCCCAAATTTTGACCAAGGAAATGCCTGTGTTTTCAGTCTTCCCAGTGGGGATAGCAGGCATGCATCCATGATTTATGGGGACAGGTGAACTGTTTTGCAGTAATACACCCATACTCAATGATATGATCTTTTGAAATAAGACAAAGATTGATGTCCCTAATATAAAGAGTTTCTACAAATGAATATGAAATAGACCAAGAGTCAGAAAAAAAGAATAGCATGCCTAGGCAATTTCCAGAAAAGTAAATACAAATGATCTATATAAAAAGTTTGCTTTCAATAGTGAATATGAAATGCAAATTAGAGCAAGAGTGAGATATCATTTTTTTTAACCCATCAGGTAGTGAAAATTAAAGAAGTGTTCACATCTAGAACTGGTGACAATTTAGGGAAATTGACACTGTTCATTAGCGGGCTTATGAATTATTTTTAAAAACATAATCTGTCAAGGGCAATTAAAATGATGTCTCTGTGTCCCTGGACCTAGCACATTTAGCTCTATAGGAGAAAGAAAGACATTTACAAATTTAAAAGGTCTTTTGTGACAGAATTTTTCAAACTTTATAATCTCTCAGCTCCTGGCCGTCTGCAAACACATCACTTGCAGAGCCCTCTCTTTTTATGCTCCATTGCATCTGGTGTCGTAGTTAGATTAGTCACGGTGGAGCTGAAAACTGTAGTAGTACCACTTTGGATGGGCTCAGGTGCCTGAGCCTGTTGCCGATGCTCTGGCCAAGTTGTACATGCTACCAGCCCACCTCGTGACAGTCAGACAAGCCTTTCTGTTCCCACTGACCTTGTGCTCTGCTTCAATGTAGACCTCTGGGTCTTGGGGGGATGAGGCAAGGCTCCCTCTGCCCCTTCCCAAATCTTGAGACTAGAGCTTTTTAGAAACTCATTTGACTCACACACATATAACACTGCTTCCCCACATGCTTATAGGATGAGAGTAGCCGACAAGAAAGGTTCTAATATTAGCTTCCAATCCATGTCTGACTCTTTGTCCTTAGTGACCTATTTACTGGCCCAGACTCCTTTTACCCTCATAATAACTTTCCTCTCAGGAACACTGTCCTTTTCGGCCATCTGGCTTTGACAAGCAGCAGCCCGGCCACCGGACATGTTTGCAGAACATTACAATTCAGTGAGGGTGGAGGGCAGGTGGGAGCTCAGGGTACCCTGAAGGTCCCTTCATCCTTTGTGCCAATTCATGGGAAGAGCATTAGTACCCGACCTTTCCTGACTCTGGCCCCGTGAGTTCCAGACCTCAAACACAGCTAATTATATGGAGGAATGGATAATAATCAACTATTACCAATTGTCAGACCCTTGTCCAAGCAAAATGTCCTGCCAAGATAATTTGATAGAAATTTTGAGATTGAGCCTGCCTCATGACTTTTTTTTTTAAAGATTTTATTTATTTATTTGAGAGAGAGAGTGAGAGAGAGCACATGAGAGGGGGGAGGGTCAGAGGGAGAAGCAGGCTCCCTGCCGAGCAGGGAGCCCGATGCGGGACTCGATCCAGGGACTCCAGGATCATGACCTGAGCCGAAGGCAGTCGCTTAACCAACTGAGCCACCCAGGCGCCCGCCTCATGACTTTTATAGGCTGGTTCTCTTTAGACATAGATCTGGACGTGATTATATTTCTGTCCATGTTTACCAAATCAAGCTCATTCATATGAGCCACATATGCTCACCTCTCTTCTACTAGCTACACTTAACAGGATTCCAACCTACCGTACACGTCAGGTTTAATTCCTGCCTGATCATTATCTCTGCTGGATCTTTCTCAATTTCTAATTTTGGAGTCTCCTGGGGTGAGCCTTATACTCTTATTTTCTTTTTCCATGATGAGATCATCCATGTCCCTTGTTTCAAATTCAGTCTTCATTTTCACATCTAAATGTAGATCTCCTGCCATGTGATCCTCAACCCAGAGCAATTTGGCACCTCCCCCTTCCTGCTCATGTTATTAGGCAGTGCCTGGAGACATTTTTGATTGTTACAACTGGGTGGGCAATATACTGTCATCCAGTAGATACAGGCAAGAGATGCTGTGAACCATCCTACAATGCACACATGCATAGGACAGCCCCTGCAACTAAGAAGTATCCAGCATACAAGTGAACAGTGTTGAGGGTGAAAACCCTGTGGCCTCTAGACATTCTCTTCTAGAAATACGTCTGCAGTGTTACCCCTTAAACATCAATGTGTTGCTCATACTTGATATGGCTGAAATATAAATCTTTATTTTCATTCCCAGTTACGGTTTTCCCCTCTCAATCCTTTTTTTTTTTTCTTTTAGGCAGTGAGAAAGCTCAGGTGTGCATTGGGGGAGGAGAAGAGGGAGAGCGAGAATCCTAAGCAGCCTTCACCTCAGTGCAGAGTATGAGGTGAGGCTCCATCTCATGACCCCAAGATCATGACTGGAGCAGAAATCAAGAGTGGGATGTTTAACAGACTGAGTCACCCAGGTGTCCCTCAACCCCTTCTTCATCGGTGATAGCATAATTTATCTTGCTTCCCTGATATCTAGGAGTGGTACTTAATTCCTATCTTTGTCTCAGTCTCACTTCCAATCTGTCAGCAAATCTTGTGAACTTTACCTGTAGGCTTGATTCTGGCATCCTCCATTTCTCTCCATCTTAATTCTAGCCACCACCCAACTCTTCATCCTCTTTTGTTTGGTCTGTTTCAGTAATGTTTTCACTGTTCTCCTGGCTTCTACCCTGGACCCGTGCTAGCAATTCACAAACCATTTGGAGAATGATTTTAAAAACATAAACTGGGGCGCCTGGGTGGCTCAGTTGGTTAAGCGACTGCCTTCGGCTCGGGTCATGATCCTGGAGTCCCGGGATCGAGTCCCGCATCGGGCTCCCTGCTCGGCGGGGAGTCTGCTTCTTCCTCCGACCCTCCCCCCTCTCATGTGCTTTCTCTCTCTCTCAAATAAATAAATAAAATCTTAAAAAAAAAAAAATAAAAAAAAAAATAAAAACATAAACTGGATTCTGTCATTCTTCCTCCCAAACCCCAGTGTTGCCCCTTCATAGTTAGAAAGGGGCCCTTATGTCAAAACTCATTCTGTACCCATCTCAGACCTCATTCACCAGCCTTCTCACCAGAAAAGGTTTTCTCCTTACAGATTGCAACATTTTAATCTTCCTTTAGGCTCTCCCTCTTGTGTTTCCTTATACCTGTTACTTTCGGCTGCTAGACCCTCCCAGACTGGTGCCTGCTTCTTCTTCCTTCCTATCTTAGATCAAGTATTGTGTCTTTCATGGCCCAGCAAAATAAAATGGCCTCTCACATACTGGCCCTGTATGTCACCCTGGTTTATGTTACAGTACTTAAGACTGCTTTGTTCTTTTTTTAATGGCTTTTTAAATTTAGATGTAACCGACATATAACATATTAGTTTTTGGTTTACAACATAATGATTGGATATTTGTATATAGTGCAAAATGATTACACAATAAGTCTAGTTAGCATCCATCACCATACATAGTTGCAAATTATTTTTCTTGAGATGAAAACTTGTAAGATCTATTCTTCATAAATTTAAAATATACAACACAGTATTAATTATAGTTACCATGCTGTATATTAGATCCCTATGACTTATTTTACAGCTAGAAGTTTGTACTTTTTAACCCCTTCACCCATTTTGACAACCCCCCCCCCAACTTCTGGTAACCACCAATTTGTTCTCTGTATCCATGAACTCAGTCATTTATTTTTGGTTTTTGGTTTTGTTTTTTTAATTTCATGTGTAAGTGAGATCATATGGTATTTGTCTTTCTCTGTATGACTTCACTTAGCCTATTGTATTCAAGTTCAATCCTTGTTATCATAAATGGCTCTCTAGTGGATTTGTTATGGGTGAATAATATTCCACTGTATTTATATTATTTTCTTTATCCATTCATCCATCAGTGGACACTTAGGTTGCTTCCATATCTTGGCTGTTGTAAATAATGCTACAGTGAACGTGGGGGTGTGTATTTTTTCAAGTTAGTGTTTACATTTCCTTTGGATAAATACTCAGAGGTGGAACTGCTGGATCATTTGATGGTTATATTTTTAAATTTTTGAGACCCTCCATACTGTTTTCCATAGCAGCTGCACCAGTTTACATGCCCACCAGCAGCGCACCAGGGTTCCCTTTCCTCCACATCTTTGCTAACGCTAGTTACTTTTCGTCTACTTCGTAATAATCCATTCTAACTGGTGGGGGGGGGGGTGATATCTCATTGTGGTTTGGATTTACATTTCCCTGATGATTGGTGCTGTTTAGCACCTTTTGATGTACCTGTTGGTTTCTATATGTTGTCTTTGGAAACAATGCCCGTTCAGCTCCTTTGCCCATGTTTTAGTCATTTTTTGTTACTGTTGTTGTTGTTGTTGTTTTGCTATTGAGTTGTATGAGTTTTTTTTATTTTGTCAATGGCTTCCTTTCCTATGTAGAAGTTTGATAGATTCCCACTTGTTTGTTTTTAGTTTTGTTGTCCACCCCAAAAACTTATCTCTAAGATCAATGTCAAGGAGCTTGCCATCTATGTTTTCTTGTAGGATTTTAATAGTTTCAGGTCTTACATTCAAGTATTCAGTTCATTTTGACTTTTTTTTTTTTTCTCGACTGTTTTTTTGGGTATGGTATAAGATAGCGGTCCAGTATCGTTTTTTTGCATGCGGTTGTCCAGTTTTCCCACCACTTTTATTGAAGAGACTGTCTTTTCCCTGTTGTATATTCTTAGCTCCTTGCTATAAATAAATTGAGCATATGTTTGGGTTTATTCCTGGGCTCTCCATTCTGTTTCATTGATCTGTGTGTCTGTTTTTATGCCAATAGCGTACTGTTTTGAGTTTATAAATTTGTCATATAGTTTGAAGTCAGGGAGCATGGTACCTCCAGTTTTGTTCTTCTTTCTCAAGATTGTGTTGGCTCTTCTGTATCTCTTATGGTTTGTTCATTATGTTATCATTCTCAGGGCACTCAAAGTTTTGATGATGGATGGATCTTCTTGTGTTTCACTTTAGTTGGTACTCAAAAAATATCAGTTACATTAATGGTGCTCTTTCAGCAATGCAAATAATAAGAAATGAGGCATTAGCTGTTAGAAAGACTAATAACTAAAGCTTAGTAGAAAGGCAAGAGCTCATAATTCTAGAATTAAAAAGATTGCCAAATGGCAAGGTGATTCCACATAAGATCCTACAGCATGGGAAGTTCTTTCCAGAAGTTTGTTTTTCTGACAAAAATGATCCCCCACTCTTAGGAATAATCCTGTGTTTCCTAATACTGTCTCTATTTCTATTTACATTCCAACTAGATTACAATTTGCTTAAGGGTAAAGAGTCTTGTTTATCTTTGTATCATTTATTGCCAAATGTCAGACCTAAACAAAGAAACAAAAGGCCGAGGTTTTTCTCTGTGTATGGCTAAGGTTGTTCAGATTTTGTACATAGTATTCATGATAAACATTTGCTACTCATATTGTTTCGTACTATCTGATTTTGTTCTGAGTGTAGGAAAATTGAGGCATTATGTCATTTCATATTAGCAAAGCTTTAGCTTCTATGATATCATTTGGTAATTACTATACTAAAGAGTAGAACAACAGATTGATTCAATTCATTATGAAAGCTAACATATATTGAGGGCTAATTATATGCCAAGCCATATTCTAAATGCTTTATTATATATTATCCCATTTAATCCTCAAAATATCCACAGGAGGTGGTGATTACTATTTTCCTCCTTTTACATTTAAAGAAATTGTGCCAGAGAGAGTTAAGGAACTTGCTGAAGGTCACACTGTAAGAAGTATTGAGGTCTCCTTTGAACCCAGGCAGTGTGACTCCAAAGTCAACACCCTTAATCTCTATCCATTCACTTTTGATAAATACTATGTAATTGAATCTTTAAAGGGCTTTGTAACTTTAAAGTAACAAAATCCTTTCTTTCTAAATGCAACTTTTTAAAATTCCACAAGTGGATTTTTTGTTGTATATACTACACAATCAAATATGTCTCCACCCTTCACTAACTTCAGTGATAAATGTTTCTGCTTTGTTGTATGCATGACCAATTCTTTTTTTATCCTCTTTGAAAATGCAAGACTTTAGATGAAAGCACTAACATATCTCTGCATAGTAGAGTGGGGAGGGTGAAAACCAGGAAAATAAATTGCTCTAACAATGTATGTTGGCAGCATAATGGTCCATTTCTAGCAAACAGCAAAATAGACATGACATGACATACTTTCATTTGAGATAATCTTTTACATTTGGTGATGATTAACAATCCAAATAAATCAATACCAACAAAGTTTAAGAATGGAAAGGTAACAAAAAACCCTTTCATTGTCCTTTCTATCTAAAAGGATACATCTGTTATTTATAACCACAAAGAGGCATACTAATTTTCACAAAAGGCTTAAGATTCAACCTATTCAGTAGCAACAGATTCACATAACAACCATGAAATGCACAAATAAAAATTTTCATTAAAAGAAGAAACAAAAATGAAAAAAAAAAAATCAGAGTAAATGTCTTCCTAGGTAGCTGGTTCAACATTAAGGGCCATCTGGTCTCTTTTCATGCTCCATATCCACTGTCCTCAGCAGCATAGACATAGACATGGTTTTTGGTTTCCTAGTTAAGTGGAATCAATGTAGAATGGTGAGGCAGAGCTGCACAACCATATATAAATATACATATATATATGTAATTTTTTTTTTGTCCAGGTAGTTGCCAATCAATAATTAGGTTTCGAAAAGATCTGCGCCAAGTCAACCTAAATATTCACTTGAGAGATTTCTGCTTTTATTGACTAAATCTTAGCTTTACAGTATTTCAGCTAATCAAAAAGCTAGATACCATCCTTGCATCATAGATGAAGAAACCAATTTCTAATTAGGCCAAAGTGATCTATTTAGTAATACACTAGCTATCAGGTTTCCCGTGTCTTTAGCCTTTATTGGTTTGCCACTATCCGATTAAATCCCATTCAGTCTTGAAGATTCACACTTACACTTCAACATCCAAAGAAGGAAAAATAAATGACCTTGCTATCACAGGAGTACAAGTGCATCTCCATCTCCTGCCCCCTCCCTCCCTCCTTCTCTCTCTTTCTCTTTCTGTGTGTGTGTAACACACACACACACAAATGAAGATGAGCTCAACCACAGTACTAAACATAGAAAAAGAAAGGTGGCCTATTTCAAGGACCCAGATGCTCATATATTTACTTTTTTCCTTACCCATCTCTCTGGAGAGTAAAGTTGAAAGCTGATTGTCTAAAGGGAAGTCCACTGTTCTTAGACTAAAATAGTGCTTGCACCTCACACTGAACTATTGTTAAAGAGGATGTTTTGTGGATCTGGTTATGAAGAGGGTGGGAAGGTCTTAGAAGTGCTGAAGTCTGTTTACTATCCCCCGATCCGGTCCACGATCAGTACGTTGGAGTAGAGGAGTACCTATCAGCTGTTGCAGTCCTTGCTTGGAAATAAGCTGATGAATGTGAATGTGTTGATGGCAGAGACAAACTCATCCAGAGGCTGTGAAATGGCAGTTCCTGGCTTGCCAAGAAATTAGCCCGGTGAGCATTTAATTGGTGGCTGTGATTTTGGCTGTGACCCAGCTGTTGATAACCTTGTAAGTTCATTGGATCCTGTTTTGATTTTTAGATGTTTACAGATTATTTTATAGGTTTTTAGTATAGGAAAACAACTTGTTGTGAGGCCACTTCACATTTTATTTCATGTAACATGTTGCATGAGTAACCCTCAGCTTTGAAAGGTCATCAGCCGCTTGCATTTTGTCCCCTCAGTTTACCTTGAGCAGCCTTAGACTTGTTACCGTCCATATAAATGCTAACTTCTCCTCCATGGGGTGGTGGACCAGTTGCCCGGATTTGCTCAGCCCAGTCCTAGATCACATGTCTTGTACTGGCATCTAGTCTGCATAATGCCTTCACTTTCACAGTCTCCCCATTAGACAACAAATGTTATGTTTACTGTATCCATAGGGGAACTAAGCAGAGCTCAACACTTCTCTCTGCACTGCTTAAAAAGGGAACACCAAACAAGCCACAATTACAAGATTGTAAAAGCAACCCAGTTTAGCATTTGTGGGAAGACTTTGAGGAAGGAATGTTTGGGATCTACAAGTTAGGTCAAGATTTCCATGGAGGGACCTCATCTGCTTTTACATCTGTCAAGGTCCTGAGACCTTGAGACCAGAGACCAAAAGTGGGGGGCTAATTTGAGGGAGAGGGAAAAAAGGCCTATATCCGCAGTATGAGGAGACAAGAATCTGTTGTGAAAAATTAGACCAGAGAAGTCAGCAGGATTCAGAACAAGCCTTAGAAGCCATGCCAAGGATTTTCAAATTTGCTCTATGAGTGGTAACAACAAAAAATACTGTAATTTTTAAGGAGCGCTGAAACTTGATTATATCTGCCTCTTTTTTTTTTTTTTTTTTTTTAAAGAATACCCTGACAAATATGTGGATAACAGATTGGGGTTGGGGTAACTTGCATGAATAGCAGTGGAATTGTGGAGACCCTCCCTTCAGTAAGCTAAAATGGTAGCATCATGAGAAATTACGGAAACTGAACTATGGGGGTGGTTAGTGGGGGAAGCGAACTATTTATTTTTAAGAATTAACAGAACTAAACTTGTTAATACTTTTTGTCCTGAATGCTTCTATTTATATCAAAGCAAAGAGACGTCTGGAAATCATGCCTGTGGACAGGTGACCTTTACATTAATGATTTCATTTACCCTTAATCAGCTTTGCCCTTAATTGCTTCGAGGGCTCCTTCAGAGAGGGTTTTTGTCCCCACGCTGCCATAGGGCCACCAAAGCAACAGGAGAAAGCAGGGCGCCAGCAGTGAGAGGTCTTCCCAGGAGAACAGCCTACCTTGAAGAGCCAGGAGCATTCCCAGACTGTACTCCATCCATCTCTGAGCACCCCACCCCCTTTCTAAATCTTATTACAGAGTCAGTCTTGGGGCTACAGTGAGAAGTGGTTTTGCTATCCTGACAATTTAACACTCAAGTGAACTCAGATGAATTTACAACAGGAGCTACCTCTGTTTACAAATTAGTACCAAATGTTTATCAGTTTTGCAAGCTTTTACATTTTACTTGTTCTGAGGATACAGTAAAACTCCGATAAAATTTTTCATGTAACTTGAGGCATCTGTAGGTTTGCATTGGTGACATATGTAGACAATTGGGAAAGAAATGTGTCTGTAGTATTATATAAGCAAACAGGCAGAATTCCCAAGGAAAATTTTTCCATATTTTTGATTTTCACTTCTGAGAAAACTAATTTAGGTCCTACAGGAAAGAAATACCAATTGAGTTTCTTCTGCTACAAGCGTATCAGTCCTTTGCCTCTGATTAGGATTATATATTATATTGATTCAATCCCATCTGTTTCTTTTCTGCATATCGCATGAACCATGACTTTACTTCATTTTATCTCAGTGATATTTATGAAGTATCGAAAATAAAAATCTCTCAGATTGCAGTGTAGTTCAGTGAAAAGTATACACAAAACTCAAGTCAGTCATGTAATACTTGAAGAGAGCACAATTCAGAGTAACTTCTACCTGGTGGTATTTTATTTTTATTTAGTAGAAATGAAATCCTCCATGACACCTAGTCCTTAAAACTTCTGGTTTAGACATGAATTCATGTGCTTCTCCTTACAGTCAGTGAGGGAATATGCTGGGATCTACACCCATGACCTGTATAATGTGCCCTGTAATTTCTGTTTTCTGCTCTCAAACATGAAACTCATTAGCTTTTGTGATTTCAGTGCACATGCATTTAACTGAAAGGCATTTAATTATTACAACCAAGGAGATGATTTTTAATTTTTAGTAAAAAAAAAAAAAAGAAACTAAATGAAATCAAGAAAAGTTTTTAAAGTTGCCCTATAATTGTGCTGAGTATAACAATGCATTATCCTTTATGTTATTTACTGGATCCCAATAAGCGATATGTTTTATTTTAACAGGCAATTTGCTGCCAGAAGTGTTTTCTTCCAAAACGTAAGTGCCTTTTAAGAAATATTATATAAAATTATCATGGTTTCTGATTTATAGCTTTGAAGAGCCTATTAATTTTAAAGCCCCGTGGCTGACAGCTGTGTTGTTCAAAGGCAAGTATATATCGTATTCATTATCTTAAGCTCCGGGTTATTGTTCATGGTGCAGACATTACGTAGAAAGGAATGACTGGCACATTTTTCTATTTTGTAAGAATAATTAATTAACCTGGTGCTTTTAAAAGAAAAATACCTGTTGAAGAAAAATACAAAGAACACAGTTCAGTTTGATCACGTTTTTTCAGTTCCAGATGGTTTTCGACAATTTTCAAGGAATTACCAGCCACTTGGGGTATGACTGCATTTTTTTTGTTACCAATCTTTGTTATTTGGTTGGCTGAGATCAGAGAATGGCTTGGTCATTTTGAAGTTTAAAAATGTTTAACTGATAAAAGGTTGCATGATAGTATCCACCTGTTTTTGCTATAAAAACCTATTTGCCAATGAGATGATATATATTGTTTACTTGAATACATACACATTTTAAAATCTGGGGATATATTAGGTTTAACCAGGAGTTAAATGTTATTGATGATTCGACCTCATATTTAAATTTTCAAAAATCTGTTTAAAAGTAAACTACATGCTTCAGTATAGTATATCTTCATTATGTAATAACAAATGATCAGATCCCAGGCTTGTTTCTTAGCTTGCCTTTCTCCAAGTGTTCAGTCTGGCAGTGAAAACATGATGGGGTTATTATTTACTGTGTACCAGGCATAGAGTCTTCGTTGCTATAGCAAGTCATGGTATAGTCTTCAGAAGACGCCCTCCAACAGCTTCCATAGCAGTGATCTTGATTACTCCTCTTGGTTCCAGGTCTCACTTGTTGATATTTGTTGGCAGACTACCAACACTTTTTTCCTCCCATCCTTGTGGGTGTGGTATCAAGACAAACACATTGACCTGGAGGCATTTGAACCCCGCTGTGGGTTGTAGTAACAGAGTGGCTCTGTGTGTAATTATGTTGTTAAGATCAGTAGATTCATGAATTATAACTTCTTTCTTTGTCTAATAGTTGTTTCTTTACATGGTCTGGATTTCCATGATCAGGTGATGTTGGCATATTAGTCTGGTGTAAGACATGGTAACCCTCATGTCAAGTTATTGAGTTATCAAAGAAATGAGTTTTGAAAAGAAAATAAAAACACTATTACTTTTAAAAGCTTAGAATATTATGGCAGGAGCCCATAAAAGTGTTAAATAAAAGATCAGGAAGTAGTTCCAAGAGTAGAATCCACAAATTCTTCCATACCATAGGGGCCATTACCTATGATAAAATTACAACAAAGTTCTGTGTATAAATTGAATCTTCACATGTATATCATAAGTTACATAGCTACCATAGTGTTCAGACTACATTACTGCTCTTGATAGCTTTTGTGCGAAATTTTCTGGTATTTCCCACCCCCACCCCCGTGCAAATGCTGTAATGAAAAGAACACAGGGTTAGGATCAATTAAAATTCACCTGTAAACCTAGCTTCAGCTCTTACTAGCTGTGTGATCTCTTAGGCAAGCTCTTTAACCTCTCTCAGATATTTTCATCATTTTTTAAACGGGATATAAAAATACCTGTGGTGCCAAGACTGCTGGAAAGATGCTGAAAGTGATTAGTCAGTTCTTGGCTTTCTTCTAAGAGTAAATCTCTTCTTATGTACACAAAACCTCAGATAAACTCCTTATTGCTCTATCTGATAAAATGGTAATTTTATGGTGTGCTTTGTCCTTACTGTTTGGTGATTGTAAACTTGGACTTGGGTGCACTGATCTTGTAGGATAGTGCATTTTGGGAAATGAAGGTGTAGTATCTCGCTCAACTCCAGGTAAAGATGTTCTGTCTGTAGTGTCCATGCACCCCCTCCTCCCCCACGGGGGATTACCCTGTGGGCATTGGGGAACACAAACAATTCTCCTTATATACCTTAAATACATCTTTCCTGACTTTTCCTTCAGCGTCCCTACTTAGGCTGTTTACTCTCTAGGGCCTTCCTCTTCAGGATCTACTGAAACTTGGAACTAGAGCCCTATTCTTTTATTCCTTTATTTAGGAAATATTTCCTTTTTTGTAATGCTTTCCCTTAAAACACTGCTGGGTAAGTGGATAGTTAAATAGCTGAAAATGGTTCAATAGCCTTCCTAGGTAATATTTACATTTTAATGAGCTTCTGTAATGGCTTAACTTAAATGTAAGGGAATATGATGATCTCTGTGGCATGGGGGATCATTTGAGGCCAAAAGACTTTCCTAGGCAGCCCTATAAACTATAAAAATAGTGGGGCTGCTTCCTCTCCACACATACTATAAAACTCATACATGCATACAGGACATCTCATTCATATTCTCTTACTCTCTTCTGCCTCTCTCACTGCCTGTAAAACAACAACAACAACAACAACAACAAAACTTTAAGCAGACATGATCGATATCCATGCCTCTCCTGAAATACCTAAACACATTTTCCTCTCCGTTTTAAATCTCCTCTGTGCTGTTCTAGAACTCCTCATATTTTCTTAGTTTCTTTCAAAACTTTGAGAATAATTTACATTTTTAATCATGTTTTACTTGTCACAAATTTTCATACACTTTAGCCAAATGATTCTGTTAAGTTTGGAAGGAATTAGTGCATTTGTAATAATGCAATATTTGCAATAATGCAATATGTATTTTGATGATCAGGAAACAGAGCGAGAAGTGACTCAGCACAAGTCAGAAAAGCAAAGATGGGTTAATACCAGGGCTTCTGATACCAAGTTCAGCCCAGGCATCAGATGTTGTTTTATCACATAAAAGCAATCCATATGCTATTTTCCTCCTATGGATTTCTCCCTGCCTATGAAAATAGGGGAAAGAAGAAAAACAAACAAAATATACTGCCCATGGTAATATGACTCAGCTCTTTAGAAAGCCAGGCTCTCAGCAGGCTACTTGCCAGGATAAGCTCAGTATTGACAGGGAGCTTGAGTGTTTTTAATATTTTTATAGCAAAAAGCCAAAATGAAGAGTTTACGAATGATAAATGAGATATTCATTTTTAAATACAGTTCTCTGTTTGAATAACATATATGTATAAATGACTTTGCTAAAGTTCTTGAAAAAATACTGAAAGGTATCCCATACTTAATTTTGTGGGACGCAGCTAATTAATTCTGGTAAGGAAAAAAAGGCAGTGGATTCCCTTGAGAAAATTTTAATTGACCTTTAAAGGTCATTCCTGTGTTTTAAAGTGCTTTAATAATACAGAATTGAGAATATTTAATATTTGTTCATTTTTATCTCAAAGTTTTATGTGGATTTTATTTATTTATTTATTTATTTATTTATTTATTTTAAGATTTTATTTATTTATTTGAGAGAGAGAGAATGAGAGAGAGAGAACACCTGAGAGGGGATAGAGTCAGAGGACGAAGCAGACTCCCTGCCGAGCAGGGAGCCCGATGCGGGACTCGATCCCGGGACTCCAGGATCATGACCTGAGCCAAAGGCAGTAGTTTAACCAACTGAGCCACCCAGGCACCCTGTGGATTTTATTTTTTACTGTTACTCAAAAGTGATTATGGGTCCTAGTGCTTCCAGAAAATACCTTCCTTCATCTCTATCCTTTCTTCTACATGTATGTGTAAAGGGGTCCAATGGTTTGGTTTACTCTTCTTGAGCTAAGACCAACTAATTATGTCTATCACAAAACAATTTTTCCCCAATCAGACAAAAGGATGCTTTGCTTTTTTTTTTAATTTGTTTTTTGGTTGTATTTAATAGTAAATCTGTATTTTGTTAAATTCAGATGGGTTAAACAATCTTGAGAGTAGGATTATTCTCAAGTTAATTGTCCATGCAATGAGTTTATCTGGGATTATAGGTTAAAAGTTGGATGGAAGTGTCTCTTAGAAGGATTTCAACTGTATGAGGGGCGCTCGAATCTAGAATTAACCTTTCTGAATAAATTTAATTATTTCATCATGTGATTTTTCCCAGAAGACTGAAAAATCCAGAAAGTTTTTTTCTCTTTATATCTGGAATGTCCTCTTGCACACATTCTTTAAAACCTACATCATATATTGTTGGTTTCCCCTCCATATTCAAAGGTGCATCTCCCTTTTATTTTTTGATCATTACTCCCAATCATTTTCAATAGTCATGAAAGTGTCTGAAAAAAACATTGTACCAAGTACTCCTGAGCCATAGTACTTTCCTTTGATTTCTGAATCAAGCTCTGTGCTTCTTTATACCTTCCAACTTTTGACATGTTTTCACTGGCACTTTGGTCATTAGCATATTTATGAGACCTAAGTTATATCACTGTTCCAGGTAAACATTTAAAGCACAAAAATACAGGGGCACCTGGGTGGCTCAGTCGTTAAGCATCTGCCTTTGGGTCAGATCATGATCCCAGGGTCCTGGGATCGAGCCCCGCATTGGGCTCCCTGCTCGACGGGGGAACCCTGCTTCTCCCTCTCCCACTCCCCCTGCTTGTGTTCCTGCTCTTGCTATCTCTCTCTGTCAAATAAATAAATAAAATCTTTAAAAAAATAAAATAAAGTAAAGCACAAAAATACAGTTTTTTTCCCAGTGATTTTCATTCTATGTAGAAGGAAACTCCACATTTATTCCTTTTTCTTACATACTGTCATTGTTTTTATACATTCACCTTGAAGTACATGTAAGTATTTCTCGCTCAACTCTGGAGAACGATTCACGGGAGATCTTATGCTACCATTGTCTCTTCAGAATTCCCAAGGATTAATTTTCTTCATTTAAACAAACAAAACTAGTACAAAACCTTCATATGGAGAGTAAGTATACATATTAAAACTTGAATTATATAGTAAAATGAACCTGGGGAAAGTGTTCTTTCCACAGTGAGATTTTCATTATAGAAGCAATACCGATTGCAGCTAGTGGATTATGATGAATTTAAAGAAGAAAAAAAATCACCATAATTCAGTTGCACCACCCCTTGAGATAACTACCACTGACATTTTAGTGTGTTCTACTAGACTTTTTTAGGCATTCAATTCTACATAAAAAATTGCACCTGTAAAGGTACAGTCCTGGCCCCTTTCTTAGCTGTATGCTTTCCCATCCTGCTCTCTGTGTCCCAAGAGGCACAAGAGCCTCCTTTGCTTTCTGGCTTCTTTCGGTTCAGGGTGTGAGAAGACCTGGAAGAAGATGAGAAAGGGAGCAGACAGTGAGGTCAGGTTTTAATTTCCCTGGCTCCTTCCTTCCATGGTTGCCTCAAGCAACCTTGACCACAGCTTTTAGTTCCACTCAATGTGCACTTCCCTAGACACCTCTTCTGGGTCCTAGGAATTGTTCTTTCCCTTGTCTCCACCATACTCGGTTGGGGAGAGTTCTCCTGTGGAACCCAGTGCATTTTGGGAACACCCCACCTACATCTTTGTAAATGGTTCCTTTCCTAAACCATCTGAGAATTATGCAAATTTGAGTGTGCCGTGTGTTCCTATAACATTCACTCATACTGTAGCTCATAAATGGTTTTATTGACGGCTTTCCTTTTTGTCTACAATATGTGTTGAAAATCCTTGCATGTTGTTCAGTATCACGTTAGCACATTCTAACACCTTCCTGCTACACACATACCACAGTCAAACATTTACCTTGTTTTCTGTTCTTCATTATTGGTAGCCATGCCATAAGGAACATCTCTGTAGACATGCACATCCTCTATCATTCCTTCAGGATAAGTTCCTCAAAGGGAACTAATAGTAGTTTCCAAATGGCATTTTCTTATTTGTCCTGCAGATTTATAATCACATCTCTTGGTCATTCTTTGGCTGTACCATCTCTAAATTACCTCAAGCAGGTCAGCAGTCACTTTTATGTGAAACACTAGATCTCCAAGTTCTAGGATTTCCTCAAGATGCATACTAACTTCTGTGTATTCATACGGTTATCAATCCATTTTGCTTAAGTACCAACAGAAGTTCCTTTATGCCTTGAAATCAGGCCAGATGGAGCCATAGAAGCCCCTCCTCACAGAGGGCTGTTCCATTCTGTGGAGGGCAATCTGCTGGAAACCCCTCAAGGTGGGTCTGTCCATGCTTCCCTCCTCCCTTACAACAGCTCTTCCCTAATCAGGACACGAAGGAAAAGGAATGGAAATTCCTGAGAAATTCAATGTATCCAAGAGTCCTTGGGGAGAAAAGTGTGAACCATATTTCAGTATTTGTTACATTAAGAAACAGTGCTTGTTAGGAAATTCATGTTCATTTAAAAGTTGAATGATCTGTTTTTCACTCACCCGCGATAATATAAGACTGACCATCGTCTTTATGCTCTCAAGGAACTGAAGCTGTTGAAATGAAAATACAACCAAAAAATCAGGCTTTTGTTTTTCTTTTTGTTAAATGGGATGATAAATTTAATACCACTCAAATACTCAATTTGTAACTATCATAATGACCTAGGTGATACAAAAATTGTCACCAGAGTTATCACCATGTTTCTACATCTTGGCTAAAAGCCCAGAAAGTATAGATTTACAGAAGAAAATCTGGAGTGTTTTATAAATACTATGAATACTGTTCTCACTGAGGAAAACATGTATTTGGAGGCAGCAGCTCTTAAAAGGAAAATGTACAATTTTCAAAGCATAATTTTCTTGAAGATATTTTCCTATCCTACCTAGCTCTGATTAACCAAAATAAAGAATCATTGTTCCTGGAAAACAAAACCAATTTAAATACCTCCCCTCCTTTGACTTTCAGTATTTTATGTGTGTTTTTCAATCTTGGTTCGTCCAGAAAGTAGATCTTCTCGGACCTATTGTCAAGGGTACATGAGGTTTCCATGAGATTTTTACGGATAAGTGAGTTTTCATTCTATAATCTTAAAATGTTATTATGTTAATGAGATACTCATTAACCATCTTATATTATGTGTCGTGCAATTTAAAATTCTATTACTATAATTGATAAGAAATCATGTGGTGGGAGGGGGTGGAGAAAGAGAAGAGAAAGAGATGTGTTTATGTTAACTTAAAGCCATTTAAAGCCTCAAAATTTGAGCTAACTGAAGTTTCATTATAGTTAGAATATACAAAATTACTGGTTGAATTAAGTTGTTCTATGACAAATAATACCCCAGCCATGTGCAATTTATAAAAAATCCTCACTAAAATTTAATCATGTAGATGCATCACAGGTGACAATTTAGTTTAAATAACATCATCATTGATAGCAGATTAAACCTGGTATTTTGAATAGTATAAGCTTCACAGTTTTATTTATGGATTTTGTGGGGTTTTTTTCAAGTCCTATAAAGGCTAATCTTCTATTTTTACATAAGTAATAACATTAAAATAATTTAAATCAAAATTAGACATTTGCAAGAAAATACTGTGTATTCAGCTAGCCATTAAATGTGGATGTTAAATTGTAGTCTGCTCTCCTAAAGTCGCTCAGGAATTTCTTCAGAAAATATGGGCATTTGTTAGGGTATATCCAATATTGAGAAACTAGTGTCTAGAAATCCAGAAGTTACTTTACAGAGATCATAAGAACAAACATGAACAAGTATGCCACTTCATTGTGAATCATGAAACGATTGGAAAGATGATTAAATCCCTAAGCACACGGAGGTCAAAGCTTATCAAAGTGTGAAGAGCTCTTGAATTCATGGTTGACAAAACTGCTTGAGTATTTCTATGTCCTTCTTGGCCCCTGGGTGTACTACAGGGAAACACCTGTAAGATTCAAATGCTTTATAATATTATTCCTTAATATCAATGTTGTGCATGATTCTTGACTTGACTTTTTATACTCAGTAGTGCAAGATCTCTAACCATTTTGCCTCCTGGCTGCCAGTCAATCTCCTTCCATCTTTCCTGAACACTATGAATATCACCTCTCTAAACATTTTTTCACTGGCTTGACCATCTTCCATTCTTTTTGTGTCCAAAGGTCTTACCTTGGCATTCAGTGCCCCTCCTTCTCATCCGATCTTTCCAAACTCTGACACCCTACTCCATAGCCTGTCCTGCTCCAGGAAGGGTGTTTAACTCACTGATGCTAAAACACACCTTACTCAGCCAGTCTCCTATGAATCTTTCTGTCTGCAGTCTCTAATTATATTTTCTATGTCTGAACCTCCATTTTAGGTCATCTACAGATCACTAATTTCATTAATTGTGTTTCCTGATATTTGGAAGTGTTTCCCATGTTCCTCCAATTAGATTCAAATTTGGGAAGGGATGGAGTTTGTTTTCATATAGCACCTAGGGGTGGTTTTACCCCATCAGAGAGCTCAACTTTTTGATGAATAAATGTCTTAAGTTTTATTGTGTATCTCTTAAATGAAAACTATGAACCGTTAAAATTGTGTTCCATTATTCATATGCCCTGTAATAATATCTAGAATAAAACCCTCATTCCATATTATGCAGCCGTCAAAAGGAATGAGATCTTGCCATTTGCAACGACGTGGATGGAACTGGAGGGTATTATGTTGAGTGAAATAAGTCAAACAGAGAAAGACATGTATCATATGATCTCACTGATATGAGGAATTCTTAATCTCAGGAAACAAACTGAGGGTTGCTGGAGTGGGGGGTGGGGTGGGAAGGATGGGGTGACTGGGTGATAGACACTGGGGAGGGTATGTGCTCTGGTAAGCGCTGTGAATTGTGCAAGACTGTTGAATCTCAGATCTGTACCTCTGAAACAAATAATGCAATATATGTTAAGA
>NW_025408918.1:0-5775 GCF_002201575.2 Neomonachus schauinslandi | reverse complement strand
AAAAAAAAAAAAAGAAGAAGAAGAAGAAGGTAGCGGGAGGGGAAGAATGAAGCGGGGGAAATCGGAGGGGTAGACGAACCATGAGAGACGATGGACTCTGAAAAACAAACAGGGTTCTAGAGGGGAGGGGGGTGGGAGGATGGGTTAGCCTGGTGGTGGGTATTGAGGAGGGCACATTCTGCATGGAGCACTGGGTGTTATGCACAAACAATGAATCATGGAACACTTCATCTAAAACTAATGATGTAATGTATGGGGATTAACATAAGAATAAAAAAAAAACCCCTCTTTCCATAAAGGGGAAAAATACTTTGGGTGGAAGTAAGGAAATGAAAATTCTAAATTAGCTGTATGGTATTAGAATATGGATCTTGATATGCAAGTGACTCATTTAAGAACTGAGAACTATTAAACTCCATACCTAATTTACCAAACACTCCATGTTACACTAAGTATAAAATGTACAAACATGGAAATATATATTTGCAAAACTAAAAATACTTGACTATATATATAAAATCATTAAAACAGGTAAGTTTTTTAGTACCATTTATCTTTCTTCAACATACAATTTAGTATTTGTAGGTGTAAATCAAGACAAGTTTGGAGGCACCTGGGTGGCTCAGTCGGTTAAGTGTCTGACTCTTGATCTCAGCTCAGGTCTCCATCTAAGGATTGTAAATTCAAGCCCCTTGCTGGGTGTGGAGCCTACATTAAAAAAAAAAACAAAAACAGGGGCGCCTGGGTGGCTCAGTCGTTAAGCGTCTGCCTTTGGCTCAGGTCATGATCCCGGGGTCCTGGGATTGAGCCCCACATCGGGCTCCCTGCTCAGCGGGAAGCCTGCTTCTCCCTCTCCCACTCCCCCTGCTTGTGTTCCCTCTCTCACTGTGTCTCTCTCTGTCAAATAAATAAATAAAATCTTTAAAAAATAATAATAATAAATAAATAAATAAACAAAAACAAAAACAAACCGACTTCATACATATTATACAAAACATATATCAAAATCTTGATATAATAGATTACTCTCTTTGTCTGAGGGGAAAACGTTCAGAGCTCCCTGAAATTTATTCAGGCCTCAGCTCTGTCTGTTTGGGGATATAAAAAAATATCAGACATACTCAGAACTGTGGTCCAGTTGGGGTGCATCCAGAAAATTGTCTTTGGTGGTGAGTAGAAGAGTATAATGGCCCACTATAATGTCAAAAAAGCTTGTTCCCCTAACAAAACCATTGCAATGTCTGCTGCAGAAAGTCACTGATTTGCCTGGTTTTTGCAGAACAGCAAGGCAGATGGTATAATACTGTATAAATACTCAATACACTTTTATTTCTGAGAGCTTGCGGTTGCAGTTCCTGTCATGATGTAAATATCTGTGGAAGCTGGGACCCAAGGAGTCTCACTACTAAATGATAGTGAAACAGAATGAAAACAATTTTGCTCAAAAAACAAGCTAGAACAAAATTAAAGTTTGTATGCAATTAGATCAGAAGCTTTTAAAGAATGACATTCTTTAAAATAGAAAATTTCAAGAAAGCTTTTATGAATATTGTAATAGCATTTTAAGCAGATGATTTACATAGAAGTAAATACACTTTCAAAAAGATGCTGGCCTTTATAATTAGATGTAGCCCTAGAAAATCTAGAGTATCAACATTCTTAGGATTCAACCGTAGTGTAATTAACATATATTTATTTGTTTTGCATGTTGGGGGCTCTTTCATTTCATTCAGGCAACAAAATGCACATTCTTTTTTTTTTTTAAGATTTTATTTATTTATTTGAGAGAGAGGATGAGAGGAGAGAGAGAGCACATGAGAGGGGGGAGGGTCAGAGGGAGAAGCAGACTCCCTGCTGAGCAGGGAGCCCGATGCGGGACTCAATCCTGGGACTCCAGGATCATGACCTGAGCCGAAGGCAGTCGCTTAACCAACTGAGCCACCCAGGCACCCCTAAAATGCACATTCTTAATTTCTCGCTTGCCTCTTCAGAAGAATCCAAAGATAAAAGTGCTATTTCATTAGGCTCTGACCTTTATAATTCTGCCTCTAAACAACATTCTTATTAGTAAAATATGATGGAAGTGCCTGTAGGATAGAAACAATGAATATTTATTTAGGAACTGGCTTTTGGCCAATTTTTCTGTACCCTAAAGGCATAAATATTATATACCAGAGCATTTCAATTCCTGTGCACTTATGATTTTTTTTTTCTCTGCACATTTGTGAAAGGGAACAAGTGTCTGCGAGACACTTTGAAGAACTCATTTGTCAAAGGCTCACTTGTGCTTGGAAGCTATAATAGACATTTCTATTCAATCATGTAATGTTAAATAGGTATAAATTCTGGTTAACCATCTTAAGTTAAATAATTAAAATATAAAGGAGGGTGTGCAAATTACCTCAGTCTCTTAGATTTTGGTTAGTGGCTTTTAAAAAAATAGAGGGAAGTAGTTAAAATTAATATAACTTGCATCCCTGAAGTCAGTCTTTGAGACAGTGTTGGAAGCTGCCAAGCAATTTTTTTTCAAAACATTCTCCTTGTTGTCATTATGTTTTCCTGTGGAGAATGTGTTTGCCACACCTCTCAGCAGAATCACTATAATTGAATGAACAGGTAAGTTGAATTATGGATGTTGAAGTCACATCTTGCTAACGGGAACCAATAGCATTACTCTCAAAGCTGTAACATCTCCTTGAACAAAACGCTAAGGCTGTTTCAGTGCAATAGAATTCCCATATTATTTTTTTGTTTGTTGTTGTTGTTGTTGTTGTTGTTTAATGACTCTCAACTACTAGTGTGTCTGCAGCATTCACATCTACAAATCATTTGTAGGTAATGAGAGACAGCTCAAGAAATATTCAATTTTCATCACTTGTACTTCTCTGCTACTACTTTTAACATTTAATTTGTTTTTGTGCTTAATACTCATGTCTCTTTATGCCTTTAATGTTTTTACTAAAACATTATATGGTCGTAAAGCACAGGGACTGAATTTTTAAATTTAATTTTTAATAAGTGTTGTGCACAAGTAGGAACTTCATGAATCATTTTGATTATTAAACTTGTCAGCATTAGTTAAATGTACTCTTTCTTGCTTTGAACTTGAAAGCACATTAGAAGTGTCTCCTACGACACTTATTTCGATCTACTGAGTATTACTATTATTCTGGTATAGCCTTTCCTACCATATAGCCCCCAACGACCTAAGCTCTGTACCAACTAGCTTGCTTGTTCTTGTCTGATATACAATAAATAGTGGTTGAATAAGTAATTATTGCCAAATAGAATTCACTACCAACATAAACCATGGGCCTACACATTCCATAATAACTTCTTAAATTAACTATACTTCAGGCATGTAGATAAACTTATTCAGAAAAGCTGGATATGTGGATATGAATTAACTGTGAGTAGTAAATACAAATAATGGTAAGCAAATAATTCCTTTGTAGAAAATGGAATCTATAAATAGGTAGATGGAGGAGGAAAAAATTCTGGGAAAAATATCTGTGGGGTTTCAGGAGCCATTTGATTCAAGTAAGAAGATTCTGTGCAAGAAAGAGAGTAGCCCATGCAGGCTCAGAGCTTGCCTGACAGGAAGGAAGGTTAAAGAGTGTGAAGCAAATTGTCAACAAGGCGATTAACTGTCTACCATGTGCTGGGAAGAGGTCTGGGTACAGGAGAGACAAATTTTTAAGATTAGTGAGGGTAGTCATAACCCTTCAGAAATGTAAAATCCACAGAGAAAGGCAAGATAGAAGAAAACCCAACAGCATTAGTGCTTGAAAGTCACTGTTGAAGGGTTTGGATAATAGAAATCCCAGGAAGCCAGAGACTTGTGAGCAATATATCATATGAGATAATGGATATGAAAATGTTCTGTAAACTGCCAAGTGAGGTAAAAATGTGAGATAGAATCATTATGTGGCTCACTAGAAAGAAATCTACAGTTTTCTGGCCAGCCCTTTGGAGAGTGATGTATGAGTTAGCCCGAGGAGGTAGAGGTTATAGATCCAACCACCAGTCGGATAATGGCAGCTGAAGCTGATAGAGGGTAACAAGAAAAGCAAGAGTCCAGGATTTCAGTAAGAATTTACATTTTCTTCATATTAGGCCTTCAAACAGAGTTCCTAATATTCATATCAGCTAGTAACAGGAGTTCATATTTAGCCACAATTCTAATGATATATTTACAGTGTTCCCCCAATTACTATTACGGAGGGTAGTTAGATTTCTCAGCCTGGCCACAGTGCTGGTTAACATGTGTATATAAACCATAATATCTGCATATGTGTCAACAGTGGTTACCAAGCTTTTCTGGAATTCTATTAGTAAAAATATTTTAAGAATGCATGCCCAATATAAATATTTATAAATCCCTCACATGTATTTTATACTAATATATTGTGTGCCTTATAAAACATGCATAAAAATAAAGTCAAAAAGGATAAGACTAAAAATATATAAACTGAAGTTCTACTTTTCTTACTGTACTCCATGGATCATCTTGCACACCCAGAATTCTGGATTTCCGCCTCATTTGGTTGACTGTTGATTGACACCGTGCCATAGTACATGACCATTTGCAGTAATAAAGAAATTGCCATATTTGTTTCTTGCTTGAGAGACCTAAAAGATACTTCTTTCTATAGCATTCTTGACAAGCAGACACTGTTTTCTCTAGATAGCACTAGCAGCGAGGTAAGGACAAAGAAACTGCTCCAACTTTTAGCCAATTTTGTAGTTTCAGGCAAGCCCTCTAGTAAGGTGAGGATAGGGGACAGACAAATAATGAGTGAAGGTCAGTGAAATTTTTGTTTCAGCAGGAGCCAGTGGACTTTGTAGGACACCCTCAGTCTATGAATGCAAACAGCATGTGGAACTACACCTGAGCCTCAGACATACGTTCCAAACCATTCTGGATGCCTGAGATGGCAGATAGTACCAAACCCTATATATACTGTTTTTTCTATACTTGTGTACAGTGAAGTTTAATTTATGTATTAGGCACAGTAAGGGATTTACAACAATAAGAGAATGATTTGAGCAATCTGCTGTATTAAAAGATGCATGCCATGTGTGGTCTTTTTTTTTTTAAATTTTTTATTGTTATGTTAATCACCATACATTACAACATTAGTTTTTGATGTAGTGTTCCATGATTCATTGTTTGTGCATAACACCCAGTGCCCCAGGCAGAACATGCCCTCCTTAATACCCATCACCAGGCTAACCCATCCTCCCACCCCCCTCCGCCAGAACCCTCAGTTTGTTTTTCAGAGTCCATCGTCTCTCATGGTTCGTCTCCCACTCTGATTTCCCCCCCTTCATTCTTCCCCTCCTGCTATCTTCTCCTTTTTTTTTTTTTTACATATAATGTATTATTGGTTTCAGAGGTACATATCTGAGATTCAACAGTCTTGCACAATTCAGAATGCTCACCGTAGCACATACCCTCACCAGTGTCTATCACCAGGCCATACTATCCCTCCCACCCTCCACCAGTCCAGCAACCCTCAGTTTATTTCCTGAAATTAAGAATTCCTCATATCAGTGAGGTCATATGATACATGTCTTTCTCTGATTGACTTATTTCGCTCAGCATAACACCCTCCAGTTCCATCCACGTCATTGCGAATGGCAAGATCTCATTCCTTTTGATGGCTGCATAATATTCCATTGTGTATATATACCACTTCTTCTTTATCCATTCATCTGTCGATGGACATCTTGGCTCTTTCCACAGTTTGGCTATTGTGGACATTGCTGCTA
>NW_025408917.1:0-25271 GCF_002201575.2 Neomonachus schauinslandi | reverse complement strand
TCCCTCTCCTTCTGCCCCCCAGTTCTCCCTCTCAAAAAAAAAAAAAAGGAATAACATAAACACCTCTGAAAACTTACTATGAAAAGTTTTCAACCCAGTAGAAAAATGGGCAAAGGATATAAACATAAAACTCAATAAACGTAGAAGAAGTTGCTTAATCAAGGAAAAACCAAACTGCAAAATAAAACTTCCACCGATAATTGATAAAGATTTAAAAGTTTGCTAATATCAAATGCTAGAGAGGGTGTGAGAATATGGATACTCTCTTTGATAACTGGTACACCACTTTGGAAGGCTAATTGACAATGTTTATTAATATTGAAAACATACACAACCTTACACCCTAGGAATTTTCACCTGTTAATGCTACCCTAGAGGAAAAAAAAAAAAAAGAAACCTGACCTATGTGCATGAAGAGGTACATTCAAAGTTGTTTGTTACACCACTATTTGTAATAGGAAAAGTTGGAAGCAACTCAATAGGGGGATAGCTAAATAATCTCTAGTATATCCATATGGGGTCTAAGATAATACTATATGTTATGTCTGAGTACATTTATATGTACATAAAGCCAACATACACTATAAACCAGAATAAAGTGCAAGAAAAATAATAACCTGAATTATAACTGCTTGATTAACTGAATGATGTTGCATCCATGCTACAGAACAAGCTTCAGCCATTAATAATTATTATGCATCTCTAGGCTTAGGGACATGAAATGATGCCCATGATATATTGTTAGGTAAATAAAGCAAGATAACAAAACCAGTAGAATAAAATCACATTTCTAATAAAAACATGTGTGTGGAGGGAAGCATAGGAGGTGTGTGTGTGTGTGTCTGTGTGTGTGTGTGTGTCTGTGTGGTTAGCTACAGAAAAATATCTGGAAAAAATATAAAAAGCTAATGGTGGATGGTGGAACTCTGAGTGATTTAAATTTCCTTCTTTATATTTTCCTATATCTGTTGAAAAATACTTTACAATGAATCGTCTTCCTTTTATATTAGAAAAAAGCCAAATTCCATTATGAAAAATGAATATAAACACATACAAGAAAGGGGAAAAGGCTGTCTGTAAAGGGTGAGCTTTTGAGGGAAGCATGGAGAAGAAATACTAGGAATAAACCTAGTATTTAATGAGGCCTCAAAACAGCTAGAAACACTTCCATAAATCTAATTTTATTTCTTCCTCATGATAACCTGTTGAGGCAAGAATTAAAATCTCATTAAAGGGAAGGGATATACTTGCCAAAGCACATTGATCCAGCAAGTGCCAGCATTAAAATTTAAACCCAGACTCCCTTTGGTTCCAAAGCACTTCTTTGCCATTTCCTCTACTGTTTCAGAAGCCCCTTCAGCACTCCTTCCACATTCCAACCCCCCTTTATTTCCACTTCAACAAACTCACCAATCATGTTGTTCTGAACCAGGTGTGTGCCCTTCTCTGAAATTAGCTCTGGCTCCTGGGGATTGGAGAATGGCTTTCTCAGGCTGGTTGAGGCCAGGGATCTGGGCAGGTCTGACAGAGAGTGTGAGATTCATTGGCCATGAAGAGAGGGGAGAAAAAAAGAAAGCATGTGCTGTCCTCTTTAAACTCAGTACAACATGAAAATTGAAGTTTATGAAGTAGAGAAGCCTGAAGAGAGAAGAGGTACTCTGCAAAGTGAGCCCCTACTCCTCTCCCCAAGTGAAAACTTCTGTGTTAGGACACCTTCCATAAGATGTTACATTTTCCCATTAGGATTTTCCCTTGGGTAAAGTAACTGGGGCAGCCACCCTGAATCTTGTACTTGAGAGGTATATGCAGGGCAGTGTACCTTATTCTTTTCCGAATATCATTAAAATTCAAATTTGAAACTTTTACCTTTAATGATATCCTAAAAGGGCTTATGAAAAATGTCAACAGTGTGGCCATATTTCAAGTGTGATTATCTTGAATAGTCTGCACCAATTGAGTTGACCTTGGGCTCATACCCTTCTAAAAGATGTACCTGCTTCCAACATTTACTTTTTCATGCAAATCCAGATTGTTGTAATGTGGTATTGCTTAAATGTGGGAGCCCAGACTCCCAAATGTTGGGATCCATTTAGCCACTTGGGAGAGAGGAGGCAGAACTCTAGAGGGCTCATTTTAGACTAATGGCTTAAAGTTTCAAGAGCCTATACATGTATGTGTGTTGGGGAGGGTACATTTCAGTGCACTGTCTAAGCTATTGGCCTACCATGGTCCCCTTGGGAAAGACTGGACTTCCCATTATGGGATGCATATTAGCTGACCTAGAATTAGCCTAGCTCAGGACTGTAATGAAGTGAATTCAAGTATTAGGAGTAGAGCCTGGATGAGGTGGCACTTGACTCCAACCTGTCTTGAAAGTCTTCACATCCTCCTGGACTTCTGGAGCTGCCTTCTGCACAATCTTGCTCTTCCCATCCTGGAGTTCTGACAGCATAAAGGGACAGTGGCTCTTGGCCCAAGATGGAGAGTCTATGCAAAAGTAAGAGAATAAGTGGCAGTGCATTTTTAGCCATAAATTTAGTTTAACAATGATTACTAAGACCAACTGTATCCCAAAGCTCTATCTCAGGCTATGATAGAGATACAGAAATGGATGAGTCTGATCCCTGTGCTAGGGGAGCTTCTAGGCTGGCAGAAATGGTATATACTGAAGACACATTATGAACAGTGCTGGGATGAGAGGGAGGACATGGGCTATAGAAGTCTAAAAGAGGGAGGGGACGTGACCCAGAATTGGAATTGGACAGGCTGGAGGTTTAGACAAGCATCACAGAGGAGATGATGCCCAAGTTAAGTGTCACATGAGAAGTATGAGATACTCTGGTAAAGGGTATGGGTGAGCGTCATTTGACAGGACCAAAGACACAGAAGCTTGAGACAATAGAGTTGATCCAGGCAATTTTAAGTAGTATCAGCATGACTGGAGTATATATAGTGTGAGGGGCATGATAGTGAGACTCTTGAGAGATATTGGCAGAAGTCAGAACCCAGGTGTGTTTTGGGACCAGCTCATTTAGCCTTGACACTTTTCACATGAACCTTCTCATTTATTAGGCAATGATGGTCAGTATGACTTGGAACTTTGTCTCCAGGACCCAGACATTCTCTCCCATTTGCCAGAAACTTCTTCCTACCTCCTCCAGCCTTGGTTGCCTTAAGGTGGATTTGAGAACAGGTTGGTCCATAGGTGGCCAGTATAGGACAGCGTCCAGTACCAAACAGGAACTGGTGAGTCTTAATCATCTTGCCCAGGAGGCTTATGTGGCCCCGGGCAAGCACCGGACAGCACTGTAGCAAGATGGCTGCTGCTACCATCTTGAACCCGAAGTCCTGAACAAGATGTGGAAGAGATAAGAGTCCATCATGAAGGCCTGGCCAAAAGCCAAGGGTCATTCCTGTGTTTGAACCTTTGCCTTTAGCTTCCCACCCAATGCACACTGCCCTCTCCAGAGATGCCCTCATTGTCTTTCCACAGTATGAACTTTTCCCAATGTCAAAATGTACCAATAGCACATCAGGGAGGAAGAAATGAGACCATGACCATTAGACAATGGGGTAAAGGAAAGAGTTCCAACTGAAGGTCAGAAAGCCTAAATTCTGATTCAGACTCTGCCACTGATCCCTTCGGTGATGGTGAGGATTACTGAAGTGTGATTGTATGTGGCAGGATGAGAGCTGATAACCCACCAACTCTTTGATAACACTTAAAGCTAAAAAGTCTTTCTAAGAATATCAACTTCAGTCAAGTTAATATTCAGCCTGCTAATGCAGACAGATGCCATTGGCCAGGGCTCCTGAGGCTTGGCTTAGAGTGTTTACTGAGCAGGCCCAACCAGAGAGGGAAAAGGAGCTTGAGGCCACAGGTACCCAGCTTAAGTAGACTCAGGGAATAGGACAAAAGGGCAGGCCCTAGGCCATATAGGCTATGTGCCACCAGACTGGTATTTTGCTGCCTTTGAACTTGCTCCTGGATTTTTTTAAAAGGACAATTAGAGGGGATGAAAACAAGACCAAAGGGGTCTGGGAAACAAGTCTATGCAGTAATGAAAGAGGCAGAGGATAAGACAGACAAGAGAAGGGACAGAGTGAAGATCAGAAAAAAGATAACAGATACCCATAGTAGGCATTCAATAAATATGTGTTGAATTTGTGAGTAAATTAATGAATGAATAGGGACTGAAGTAAAGTAAAGAAAGGAAGGGTAGGGAAAGAGTCAGAAGAAAAGAGAAACTGGGAAAGATAAAAGGAGGAAAGTGAGAGAGAACAAAGATACAGTGGTAGTGGTGAAGTTAGAAGAACAGAAATTGTGGAAGAGAAAGAGATCAGTAACATAGGGAAAGGGGATAGGTTTGTGATATAAATAGGGAAAGGAAGACTGATCCAGAAAAACAGGAAAAAAAGATGATGGGGAATACAAAAGGATAAGGAAAGAGACTTAGATGAGAGAGAGAGAGAGAGATTGAGTGACAGAGCAGAGGTAGAGGAAGAGACATACAGAGGGACACAAAATGGACATGAGGAGAGATCAAGGAGCATACAGGAATATACAAAGACTCAGAAAACTCAGCACAGAAGAGGAGGGAATCCAGCAGGAGCAGAGAGTCAGTCAGGCACAAAGATGAAGGATAAATGCTGCCAGAGATAGTGGGGGTGGAGGAGAGCAATACAGAAGAGTTAGGGTAGGAGGACATCGACCCTACTGAGCGAGATGAGAGAGAGAGACTGAGCAACAGAGAGAAGGGAATAGAGACAAGATCAAAGGATAAAGATGGAGAGGTGGTTAAGTGTTGAGGGTTGGGATGAGGGAGGGCTAAGAGATACAAAGAGAAAGACAAAGAACAAGAAGGAGAAGTAGTGGCGCCTGGGTGGCTCAGATGGTTAAGCGTCTGCCTTCGGCTCAGGTCATGATCCCAGCGTCCTGGGATCGAGTCCTGCATCGGGCTCCCTGCTCCTTGGGAGCCTGCTTCTCCCTCTGCCTCTCTCTCTCTCTCTGTCTCTCATGAATAAATAAATAAAATCTTTTTAAAAAAAAAAGAAGAAGGAGAAGTAGATTAAAAGGAAAAGGGCAAACTGGAGATCCAACATCAGAGGGTGAGACAAAATATGGGACAGGACAATAGAAGAGATATGGGGGAATGTGGGAAGACGAAGGTCCTGGCACCACCAGGAGAGTTACTGAGTAGAATCTAGCAGCACCTCTAGTATACAGGACTTTATATTCTAAGGGAAAAGTAAACAGGAGGAGCTCATGGCACTGTCCTTATATGGCAACCTCCTTCATTTCTTACAGAGCAACACCTCTCCCCCTAATTCACAAAGCAATCTCTTCCCTTGTTCATCCAAGAGCATTTTCCCTCCAACATTCACAGGCTGTCATAGGAGCATAGGTCAGTATGTGGGGCAGGGTGTGTGGTCCCTGAAATTGGGAAAGGCCAAGGGGTATTAAAAAACTAAATGAAACTCATGTTAAGCCTTTAGGACAACGCCTGGCACATAGTAAGTTTTCAATAAATGTTAGCTTTCCTTACTTCAATTTTGGCTTCCCAACTACCTGTTGGATGTTCTTGGAAAGCCACTTCCCCTCTCTGGGTCTTAGCTTTCATCAGCTGTCAGATGTAAGGTATTTATGCCTACTTCATACGGTAAGTAATGAATTGGATCCAATGCCTACATCGTATGTGGAGATATCAGTTTCCCTTCCCTGACTGCCTGCAAAGGCCAAAGCACTTAGGGTTGAGTCTGCAGACCACAGATAAAGCTCCTAGTATTTATCACCTTTGGGGTCTGACCACTCCCTAAGCTGAGACCAGGGTGTGGGAGAGAAGGAGAACTCCTTTCTAGAATCATGTCTGAGCATCTGGCCGGGGCTGACTCTGGCAATATGTGGTAAGGATGGGTGGATGATCCAGGGAAAGGCAGGCAAAGAAGATGGCCAGGTTCCAGGCTCCTGCAAACTCCCTTCCCCAACATCAACACTGACAACAATAATGACAACAACATTGGGATATGTAATGGGAAGGAAAGCCCCCAAGAATGGAAGCAGAGTCCAGTCCTGCCTTGGGATTGTGGTAGATTAAGGCCTATTCCCACCCCATGTATAATTCAATATACTCATCATCTCTAAGGGATTTTTGGCCATGATATTCCCAGGCACCTGGAAAAATATAGACTACTTCTTGCAATTTGTTAAATTATCAAGTTCTTTCAAACTTCAATTCCAATTTCTCTGTTCTGATACTCCTTTCCTTGAATTTGCCCAGCCCCACTCTGCCTGCCCACCTTTATGATCCACAATCTTGCAGTCCAGTTACCTTCAACTCTGTTTCCATTCCATCTCACTACCTATAGTAGTGGGATTGGAGTGAGTAAAATTGAATCAAGAAAGTATTTTAGGCAATTTAGGGTATTAAGAGCACAGTCTTTGGAGCCAGACTTTTTTGCATCCTGACTCCACCACTCACTAGCTCTGGGACCTTAGAAAAGTCATTTTCTCTTCTCTATATCTTATATCTGTAAAATGTAAATAATAGCAAAGACAAGCTACTTCATGTTGTGCAGATTCAATAAAATAATCTATACAAAGTATATAAAAGAGTGCCTATCTTAGAGTAAATACTGAAAACAATGTTAGCTATTATTTCTATTTTCTACATTTTCTATGTTCAGAAAGTAAAGGTGCATACGAGGAATGCAGACTAGTTGTACACCAGACTAGTTCTTAAAAATTGATTCTTGTCTCAATCCTGATTTTTGTCTTTATCCTATTACAACTTACTATGTGAACTTGGGCTCTGTACTTTCCTTCTCTGTGCCTCAGTTTCTCCACAGGCATTGGACTAGATAACTTAATAGATTTCATTTGGTTCTAATAGTCAAACACTCACAGAGTACTCACTGTGTCAAACACTTGTAAATGCTTCACATGCATTGACTTATTTGATTCTCACAACAACCCTGTGAGGTAGACACCACTATCAACTTTATTTCAAACCTGAGGAAACTGAGCCCCCCCCCCCCAAGATTAAGTAACCTATCCAGATCACAGAGCTAGTAAGTAAGAGAAGTAGGATTCAAACCTAGGCAATCTGGCTTCAGAGCCTGCTAACTTAACCACTATGGATCTATGATTCAAATATTACTACATATTTTCTTGACTGAGAGCCTGACTCCAGACATTAATCCCTTCTGCTGCACTAACAGTCCCCTTTCTGGGACATTTGATTTTGGACTGTGACAAATGCCTTTACCAAAGAAACAGATTTCTAACTGAAATGGGATTTCAGGCACTGGTGAACATTAATTAATTAATTAATTCCATTTAACAACTTATGCACCCGTTGTGTGGTAATCTTTGCCAGGGATCTTCATAAAACAATGCTTTTACCCAAAGATCTAATGGTGAAATTTCAGGCCAAGTGACAGATCATTACTCAAAGGTGTTCTCTGCACCTTAAAATCCTCTTTCATGTCACCAGCCGATCTATAGTCCCAGAGATCAGAAGGGCCAACCACAACACTACCCCAGCAGAGAGCTAGAAACCACTCATTGCCACGTTCCTTGTTCCCTCTCTCCCCTTTGTGGCCTGCTTTGCAAGAATCAGTTAGGTCTGGAGAGGATGTGATCACTTTTCTTCAGGAATTGGATGTATCAAGCCTTACTTCCGCTCCTAGCATGCTCTCACCATCATGAAAGAGTCAGAGAATTTTATATACTTGGAATCATAGAACCAGAAATTTTTAGAAACAATATTTTAGAAGACCACAAAATCAAAATTAGAAGAGATTGTAGAGATTATAGGACAAGCACCCCACCCCCCCCCCTTTTTTTTTTCAGAGAGTGAATGACTTGCCTAGGGTCTCACAGTGAATTAGGGTGAGAATATAAATTTATTGACTTTCAGAATAGGGCCCTTTTAGTGATGCAAAATTCCTCTTCCACCTTCTCTCCTTATTTATACTAATCAACTCTCAAGTCCTTCAGATCTCTCTCTACCTAATTCATCATTCCCATCATCCCCACATTCCCTCAATTTTCTCTGCCTACCTCTGGCCCCTTAGGCACTGACCTACTGAGCTCTGCCATCAGCTGAGCAGAGAGAAAGAGTCAAAGTGAGGGAGGAATGGAGAATTACTGGAAGAAATACCAAGACATCTTTCTGGGAGACAGAGAAGGAAAGGAATAGAGAGACAGAAAGACAGACTGAGAGATGCAGGGTAGAAGAAAGAGAAAAAAAAAAGATTGAGAGAAGAATGTGAAGACAGAACTCAGGCAAAGGAAAAATAGGAGAAAGCTAGAGGTCAGAGAGAGATGAAGTGAAGTGAAAGATCCTGAAAACTAACAAGGGAGAGGAAACAAGGGGGGACAAGACAAAGGAAAGTCAAAAACAGGAAAAGCCAGAAAAGATATAAGGGGGGAAAAGAGAAAATGACAGAGACAGATTCTAAGGAACAAATTCAGATCCAGTCAGGCCAGAGAGTCAGAATGCTCAGCCTTGAGGTGGGCAGCAGACCAGAAAGGCACACCCACACTGAAAGCAACTCTTACCTGTTGCCCTGCACCGAGGACGAACGAACGACGGGTGGGTGCTGTGGGTCAGGGCCTGGCATTTATCCCTTCCCCCATGGCTCAGCTCCACCCTTCTCTCCTTCTGCTGGCCAGGCTCTCCATTGGCCCCAAAGGTATCTCAGGCTTTTGCTAGAGATAAAACCCAGTGTAGTACCCTGTCACCCAACCCCTTCATTTAGCACTGCCTTTCCATTTTCTTTCTCTTCTCCCTCTGGAGTAGTAAAATGAACTTGCTGGGTTTTGGAATCAGATAATCCATATATAGCTAGGGCACCTTGAGCAAAACCACCTCTCTGACTCTTGGCTTCCTCAATATAAAAGGGGGCCAATAAAACTCAGAAGCAACTGTAGCACAAGTGGGAATGTCCTCAAACAGGCAGCTTCCTTAGACAACATTGAGGTCATTGTAACAATTTAAAAACATCATCTACAGAAAAACATTTGCACAGTGCCTGTTCAAAGAAATGACAACCAATGTTGACTGAGTGATTACTATGCACCAGACCTTTCATTAAGTTCTTTACAGGGATTAATTTAGCACATCCCAATAAGGACCTTATGAGACAGGTGCTATTATCCCCATGTTACAGATGAAGAAACTGAGGCTCAGGAAGGTGAAGTAACTAACTGATAATTACCTAGCTAGTAAGAACAGAGCCCCACTGAACCCAAGCAATCTGGTTCAGGAACTTACACTCTTCAGAACTCACACTCTTTTAAAAATTTTTTAAAATTTAATTTAATTTTATTATGTTATGTTAGTCACCATACAATACATCATTAGTTTTTGATAAAGTGATCCATGATTCATTCTTTACATATAATACCCAGTGCTCGATGCAGTACGTGACCTCCTTAATACCCATCACCGGGGTAACCCATCCCCCCACCCCCCTCCCCTCTAAAACCCTCAGTTTGTTTCTCGGAGTCCATAGTCTCTCATGGTTCCTCTCCCCTCCGATTCCCCCCCCCTTCATTTTCCCCTTCCTTCTCCTAATGTCCTCCATGCTATTCCTTATGTTCCACAAATAAGTGAAACCAGATGATAATTGACTTTCTCTGCTTATTTCACTTAGCACAATCTCCTCTAGTCCCATCCATGTTGATGTAAAAGTTGGGTATTCATCCTTTCTGATGGCTGAGTAATATTCCATTGTATATATGGACCACATCTTCTTTATCCATTCATCTGTTGAAGGGCATCTAGGCTCTTTCCATGGTTTGGCTATTGCAGACATTGCCGCTATAAACATTGGGGTGCATATGGCCTTTCTTTTCACTACATCTGTGTCTTTGGGGTAAATACCCAGGAGTGCAATTGCTGGGTCATAGGGTAGCTCTGTTTTTAACTTTTTGAGGAACCTCCACACTGTTTTCCAAAGTGGCTGTACCAACTTGCATTCCCACCAACAGTGCAAGAGGGTTCCCCTTTCTCCACAACCTCTCCAACATATATTGTTTCTTGCCTTGTCAATTTTTGTCATTCTAACTGGTGTAAGGGGGTATCTCAATGTAGTTTTGATTTGAATTTCCCTGATGGCTAATGATGATGAACATTTTTTCATGTGTCTGTTAGCCATTTGTATGTCTTCTTCGGAGAAGTGTCTGTTCATGTCTTCTGCCCATTTTTTGACTTGATTATTTGTTTTTTGGGTGTTGAATTTGAGAAGTTCTTTATAGATCTTGGAAGTCAGACCTTTGTCTGTAGTGTCACTTGCAAATATCTTCTCCCATTCTGTGGGTTGCCTCTTTGTTTTGTTGACTGTTTCCTTTGCTGTGCAGAAGCTTTTTATCCTGATGAAGTCCCAAAAGTTCATTTTTGCTTTTGTTACACTAGCCTTTGGAGATGTATCTTGAAAGAAGTTGCTGTGGCTGATGTCAAAGAGCTTACTGCTTTTGAGGGATTCCTGTCTCATGTTGAGGTTTTTCATCCATTTTGAGTTTATCTTTGTGAGTGGTGTTAGAGAATGGTCGAGTTTCATTCTTCTGTAGATAGCTGTCCATTTTTTCCAGCACCATTTTATTGAAGAGACTGTCTTTTTTCCATTGCATATTTTTTCCTGCTTTGACAAAGATTATTTGACCATAGGGTTGAGGGTCCATATCTAGGCTCTCTATTCTGTTCCATTGGTCTACATGTCTGTTTGTGTGCCAGTACCATGCTGTCTTGGTGATCACTGCTTTGTAATATAGCTTGAAATCAGGCAACGTGATGCCCCCAGCTTTGTTTTTCTTTTTCAACATTTCCTTGGCGATTCGGGGTCTTTTCTGATTCCATACAAATTTTAGGATTGTTTGTTCCAACACTTTGAAAAATGTCATTGGAATTTTGATCGGGATGGCGTTGAAGGTATAGATTGCTCTGGGTAGCATAGACATTTTAACAATGTTTATTCTTCCAATCCATGAGCATTGAATGTTTTTCCATCATTTTGTGTCTTCTTCAATTTCTTCCGTGAGTGTTCTGTAGTTCCTAGAGTACAGATCCTTTACCTCTTTGGTTAGGTTTATTCTGAGGTATCTTATGGTTTTTGGTGTTATTGTAAATGGAATCAATTTTCTAATTTCTCTTTCTACAGTTGCATTGTTATTGTATAAGAAAGCAACTGATTTCTGTGCATTGATTTTGTATCCTGCCACATTACTGAATTGCTGTATGAGTTCTAGTAATTTGGGAGTGGAGTCTTTTGGATTTTCCACATAAAGTATCATGTCATCTGTGAAGAGAGAGAGTTTGACTTCTTTGCCAATTTGAATACCTTTTATTTCTTTAAAAAAAACTTTATTTAAATTCAATTTAATTAACATAGAGTGTATTATTAGTTTCAGGGGTAGAATTTAGTGGTTCATCAGTTGCATATAATACACAGCACTCGTTACAAGTGCCCTCCATAATACTCATCACCCAAATACCCTATTCCCCCACCCACCTCCCCTCCAGCAGCCCTCAGTTTGTTTCCTAGAGTTAAGAGTCTCTTATGGTTTGCCTCCCTCTCTGTTTTTATTTTATTTTTCCTTCCTTTCTCCTACATTCATCTGTTTTGTTTCTTAAATTCCACATATCAGTGAGACATTATGGTATTTGTTTTTCTCTGACTGACTTATTTTGCTTAGCATGATACACTCTAGTTCCATCTACTTTGTTGCAAATGGTAAGATTTCAGTCTTTTTAATGGCTGAGTAATATATATATATATATATATCTCACCTCTTCTTTATCCATTCATCTGTCAATGGACATCTGGGCTCTTTCCATATTTTGGCTATTGTGGACATCGCTGCTATAAACATTGGGGTGCCTGTTCCCCTTCAAATCACTATGTTTGTATCCTTTGGATAAATACTTAATAGTGCAGTTGCCAGTTCATAGGGTAGTTCTATTTTTAAACACTTTGAGGCACTTCTATACTGTTTTCCAGAATGTCTGCACAAGTTTGCATTCCCACCAACAGCGTAAGAGGGTTCTCCTTTCTCTGCATCCTTGCCATCATCTGCAGTTTCCTGAGTTGTTCATTTTAGCCATTCTGACCAGTGTGAGGTGGTATCTCATTGTGGTTTTGATTTGTATTTCCCTGATGCTGAGTAATGTTGATCATTTTTCAATGTGTCTGTTAGCCATTTGTAGGTCTTCTTTAGGGAAATATCTGTTCATGTTTTCTGCTCATTTCTTGACTGGACTTTTTGGTTTGTTTGGGTGTTGAGTTTAATAATTTCTTTATAGGTTTTGGATATTAGCTCTTTATCTGATATGTCATTTGTAAATATTTTCTCCCATTCCCTAGACTGCCTTTTATTTTTAAATTTTTTTTCATTTATTTTTTTAATTAAAATTCAATTAATTAACATATAATGTATTATTGGTTTCAGAAGTAGGGGTCAGTGATTCATCAGTGCTCATTGGATCACGTGCCCTCCTTAATGTCTACCACCCAGTTAACTCTTCCCCCACCACCCTCCCCTCCAGCAACCCTCAGTTTGTACCCTCTGATTAAGAGTCTCTTATGGTTTTTCTCCCTCTCTGGTTTCATTTTGTATTATTTTTTCTTCTCTTCCCCTATGATCCTCTGTTTTGTTTCGTAAATTCCACATATCAGTGACATCATATGATAATTATCTTTCTCTGATTGACTTATTTTGCTTAGCATAATACCCTCTAGTTCAATCCATGTCATTGCAAATAGCAAGATTTCATTTTTTTGATATCTGAGTAATATTCCATTGTGTATATATATATATATATATATACCACATCTTCTTTTTCCATTCATCTGCCGATGGACATCTGGGCTCTTTCTATTGTTTGATTATTGTGGACATTGCTGCTATAAACATTGGGGTGCAGGTGTCCCTTCAGATCACGACATCTGTGTCTTTGGGTAAATACCCAGGACTGCAATTGCTGGGTCATAGGGTAGCTCTATTTTTAATTTTTTGAGGAACCTCCACACTGTTTTCCAAAGTGGCTGTACCAACTTGCATTCCCACCAACAGTGTAAGAGGGTTCCCTGGTCTGGGCCGCCCAGGCCCTGGTGGCAGCCGTGGCTGACCCCTGGGTCTGTGGGCACAGTTCCAAGCCAGGCCTCTCCGGTGCCAGTCGTGGTGGTGGCAGCAGCAGCAGCGGCATTGGCAGCAGCTGCCTCCAGCCCCGTGTCCACAGGCCCAGGTCTGCGCCGTGTCTTCCTGGGCATGGGCGGCAGCAGTGGCTCGCCTGGTCCACCCCGGGTCCTCTCCTGTTCGGGTGTGGGTGTGGCTGTGGGCATGGGCAGCGGCTGCAGTGGTGACGCTGTGGCCACTGGGTCCCAGCGTTTGCCCCTTAAGCACCTGTATTCTGTTGGAGCGCTGTTGTCAGTCCCTTCCCACCCTGACCACCGCTCTCCAAGCTATCGCTGGTCCCCAGGCACAGGACGCTTTTGCACTGGGGTATTACTTTCCAAAGGCTAGCTTCTGGCATTTCCCTCCTCCTTCTGTTTATCCTCCGACATCTGTCCAAGCAATCCCAATTGTCTTTCGTACCTCTCGACTGATGATCCTCTGCCCGCATAAAGATTCAGACATATAATCTATCTCAGGCTGATTTCGTGGGTGTTCAGTGGCTTGGCAGATATTTAGCTAAATTCAGGGGACCAGTTGAAACGGAGTCCCTCACTCGTCCACCATCTTGCCTCCAGGTCCCAGGGAATGCTTTTTTAAAATGTATTATTGGATGCAATTTGCTAGTATTTTATTGCTAATCTTTTCATCTGTTTTCATCAGGGATATTGGCCTGTAGTTCTCTTTTTTAGTGGAGTCTTTATCTGGTTTTGGTGTCAGGGTAATGCTGGCCTCAGGATTAATTTGGAAGTTTTCCTTCCATTTTTATTTTTGACAGTAGTAGGTATTTAGGTATTAACTCTTTCAATGTTTGGTAGAATTCACCTGTGAAGCCATCTGGCCCTGGACTTTTGTTTGGTGTTTTTTGTTTGTTTGTTTGTGTGTGGGGGGTTTTTTTTTTGTTTTTTTTTTTGGTCTGTTCAAGTTTTCTATTTCTTCCTGTTTCACTTTTGGTAGTTTATATGTTTCTAGGAATTTATCCTTTTTTTCCAGGGTGTCCGCTTTCTTGGCATTTAGTTTTTCATAATCCCTTATTGTATTTCTGTGGCATTGGTTATTTCTCCTCTCTCATTTTTGATTTTATTTATTTGAGTCCTTTCTCATTTCTTTTTTATAAGTCTAGATGGGGATTTACCAATTTTATTAATTTTTTCAAAGAACCACCTCCTGGTTCCATTGATCTGTTCTATTGTTTTCTACTTTCTATATCATATATTTCTGCTCTAATTTTTATTATTTCCTTCCTTCTGCTGGCTTTAGGCTTCATTTGTTCTTTTTCTAGCTCCTTTAGGTGTAAGGTTGGTTGTTTAGTTGAGATATTTCTTGCTTCTTGAGGTGGGCCTATATTGCTATATACTTCCATCTTAGGACCACTTTTGCTGCATCCCAAAGGTTTTGGACCATTGTGTTTTCATGTATTTTTAAAAATTCTTCTGAGTTCCTGGTTGACCCATTCATTGTTTAGTATAATGTTGTTTAACCTCCATGTATTTGTGGTCATTCCAGGTTTTTTTCTGGTGTTTCACTCTAGTTTCATAGTGTTGTGGTTAGAAAAGGAGCATGGTATGACGTCAGTCTTTTTGTATTTGTTGAGGCCTGTTTTGTGACCTAATATGTATCTAATCTGGAGAATATTCCATGCACACTTGAAAAGAATGTGTATTCTGCTGTTTTAGAATGGGATGTTCTGAATTCATCTCTTAAGTCCTTCTGTCCCACTGTGTTAGTCAAATCCATTGTTTACTTGTTGATTTTCTGTTTAGATGATCTGTCCATTGATGTAAGTGGGGTGTTAATGTCTACTACTATTATATTATTATTAATTAGTTCCTTTATGTTTGTTATTGTTTTATATATGTGGGTGTTCCCATGTTGGGTGCAAAAATAATTACAATTGTTAGATCTTCTTGTTGGATTGCCCCCCCTTTTTTTATTATATATTGTCCTTCATCATCTCTTGTTACAGTGTTTGTTTTGAAGTCTGGTTTGTCTGGTATAAGTATTGCTACTTCAGCTTTGTTTTGACATCCAATTGCATGGTAAATTTCTATCTCCTTACATTCAATCTGCAGATGTCTTTAGGTCTAAAATGAGTCTCTTATAGATAGCATATAGATGGGTCTTGTTTTTAAATCCATTTTGACACCTTTTGTCTTTTTTTAAAGATTTTATTTATTTATCTGAGAGAGAGAGAGTGAGAGAGTGAGTGGGGGGGAGGGCAGAGGGGAGAGAGATGGGGAGGGAGAGGGAAAGAATCTCAAGCAGACTCCCCACTGATCATGGACCCTGATGCAGGGCTCTATCTTACAACCCTGAGATCATGACCTGAGCGGAGACCAAGATTCAGATGTTTAACTGACTGAGTCACCGAGGCACCCCCACCCTATATCTTTTGATTGGAGCATTTATTCCACCTACATTCAAAATAATTGTTGATATATATGTATTTATTGTCATTTTATTACTTCTTTGTCATTTTTTCTGGAGATTTTCTCTGACCCTTTCTTATCTTTGTAACTTTTGGTCTCTTCTTTGCACTCAAAGTGTCCCCTTTAATATTTCTTGCAGGGCTGGTTTAGTGGTCATGAACTCCTTTAGTGTTTGCTTGTCTGGGAAATATTTATTTCTTCTTCTATTCTGAATGATAGCCTTGCTGTATAGAGTATTTTTGGCACAGATTTTTCCCATTCAGCACTTTGAATATATCATGCCACTGTCTTCTGGATTGCCAAGTTTCTGTGGAGAAATCTTCAGCTAGCCATATTATAAGTTTTCCCTTGTAAATTAAGAACTTTTTTTTTTGTCTTGCTGCTTTTGAGATTTTTTTAATCACTTTATTTTGCAAATTGAATTGCAAAAGTTCTTGGTATTGGCATGCTTTTGTTGATTTTGATGGAAGATCTCTCTGCCTCCTGGATCTGGATATCTGTTTCCTTCCCCAGATTAGGAAAGTTTTCAGCTATTATTCCTTCAAATAAATGTTCTGCCACCCTATCTCTCTGTGTTTCTTCTGGGACTCCTATAATATTAATGTTATTATGTTTGGTGGAGTCACTGAGTTCCCTATGTAGATTCTTGTGTTACATAATTCTTCTTTCTCTCTTTTGTTCAGCTTCATTACTTTCCATTACTTTGTCTTCTAGGTCACTAATTCTTTCCTCTGTTTCTTCCAGCCTGCTGTTCATTGCATCAAGTGTGTTTCTAATTCCATTTGTTGCACACTTCATCTCTGATTGATTCTTTTTTAACTCTTTTCGTTCTGGTAAAGGTCTCACTGATGTCTTCCATTATTTTCTGAAATCCAGTGAGTGTCCTTCTGATCGTTGCTTTAAATTCTCCATCAGACACATTATTTATATCTGTTTTGCTTAGATCTTTGGCCATGTCCTTATCTTATTCTTTCACTTGGGATAAATTCTTCCATCTTGGCATTTTATCTAAGTCGCTGCCTTCTTCTCTGTGTTAGAAAGGCCAGTTATGTCTCCTGGTCCTGCAAGTAATAGCCTTATGAAGAGGAGGTCATGTAGTGCCCAGGGCCTGGCACTTCAGGGAGTGTTTCTAATGTGTGCTGTGTGTGCTCTACTGTTGTGTTTTGGCTGCTGTATCCTTCAGGTCAGTCATCTACACAGGCTATCCTTACCAGCTGTGGGCGATGTTTGGTCCCTGCCCTGAACATGTTGAGTTTTAAGTAAGTATGCTCTGGTCTACTTGTGAAATGAGACCTGTTACCACCTCCACTGGAACTGAGGCCCTGTAGAACTCTGGTTGGGAGATGTGATGTGGGCAGGGATTTGTGCTGGTCTCATGGGAGAATGTGCTGGGACTGAGGCAGGTATTACTGAGAAGGGCAGTTCCACGAGAGTGCTGGGAAGTGGGGCTCGGTGTATGCAAGTTAGGCAGTCAGTGTCAGTGCTGAGCTTTTCCCACAGACGGCTCTGTGTTTATGGTGATGGGAGGGAATTGGCTCTGGCCAGCTCCTTTGTTCCCAGAGTGGTGTCTCTGTGCATGTTGCTTCTCAGGAATGCACTGAGTAGAGTGAATATTGTCCCTACTGTATGCCCCAGGTGCTCTTCAGATCACTATTTTCAAACTGTCTTCCCCCAGGTTGTTTGCCTGCCTTCTCTCCAGGAGCAGTGCAGTGCCCTTATGGCTCCATTCCATTCAAGTCTGATGATCTTTAAAATCCAGATTTTAAGTCCTCCTGCTTGCAAGAACTCACAAAATTCATCCCCTTTTTTCTTCCAAGCCAATGGCTTTGGGGAAATGCTCTCCTTGTTCACTCCCCTGTGTGCTCTCTCTCTCTCCCTCTCTCTCTCTCACCTTTATCCACGACCACACCTCTCTCCCCTCTGCAGGACACACAATCTGTTTCTCCTCTGAACTACATCTCTGCCTTTCTTCCTTCTTGGAGTGGCCTCTTCTCTCCCTTTAGTTGTGGACTTTGTTCTGTCATTCTTCAGTTCAATTTCTGGGGTATTTAGGATGATTTGATAGTTATATAGTTGCGTTTGTTGGATGAGGCAAGCCTAGGGTCCTCTACTCCACTGCCATCTTTGTCTCCACTTGAAATCTTCTAAGTTCATGTCTAGTATTAGGAAAGTTCAGTTTCTTGTAGTTAGAGGGTGAAAATAACCAATTTTTTGATGGTTGTCATGTGGGGACTTTTCTCAGCTTTTAAAAATTGCCCATGTTCCTCATTAGATGGCCTCTTCCATCCTCAAGCCGGTGATAGTTCATCAAGTTCTTCTCATGCTTCAAATCTGACTTCCCCTAGTGCCACCAACTGGAGATAATTCTCTGCTCGTAAAGGTGTACCAAATATGATTAATGGTAATAAAAGAAGGAGAGGAGAGAAAATACAGAAAGGATATTTGAATAAATATTGGCAAAAAAACTTCCTACATTTTATGACAATCTAGTCATTCAAAAAAGTCAACAAATTGGGGTGCATGGGTGGCATAGTCAGTTAAGTGCTGACTCTTGATTTCAGCTCAGGTTGTGATCTCAGGGTTATGAAATCGAGTAGTGTGTCAAGTTCCATGATCAGCACAGAGTCTGCTTGAGATTCTCTCTCCTTTTCCCTCTGTGCCTCCCACTTGTGCTCTCTCTCTTTTTCTCTCTAAAATAAATGAATAAATCTTTTAAAACAAACATCAACAAATTCCAGGTAGAATAAACTAGAGATTGATACATCACAATCAAATTGTCAAAAGCCAAAGCCAAAGAAAAACCTTCAAAATAGGGAGAAATGACTCATTTTGTACAGAGTATCCTCAAAAGATTAAGAGCTATTTCATCAAAAGTATGGAGACAAGAGATCACTGTAATGCAAATGTTATTACACTTGATGGAGTCTCTGAGTTCTCTAAGACTATTCTAATTTTGCATATTTTTTTTTTCTCTCACCTGCTCAGCTTGATTACTTTCTATTACTCTGTACCCAGTCACTATTTCATTATTCTGCTTCTAGCCTGGTATTTATTCCATCTAGTGGAATTCCATCTATTTTTAATTTCATTTATTGTGTTCTTCATCTCTGATTGGTTATTTTTTTAATCTCTTTGTTAAGGGTCTCACTGATATCCTCCACTCTTTACTCAAGTCCAGTGAGTATCTTTATGATCATTACTTTAAATTCTGTATCAGGCATATTACTTATATTGACTTTGCTTGAATCTCTTTCTGTGATTTTGTCCTATTCTTTCATTTGGGATATATTCCTCTGTCTCCTCATTTTGCCTAACTCTATGTGCCTGTTTCTCTGTGTTAGAAAAGTCAGCTATGTCTCTGCTTTTGAAAGTGATGGTCTTATGAAGAAGAGGTCCTATAGTGCCCTGCAGTGCAGTGTCCCATGTTCACCAGAAACTGGTGCTTCAGTGGTATTGCCTATGTGTGTTGTGTGCACTTTGCTGTTATATCCAAAATACATAAACAACTTATGAAACTCAAGAACAATAAAAAACACAAAAATAATCCAATTAAGAATGGGCAGAAATCATGAACAGACATTTTTCCAAAGAAGACATATAGATGGCCAACAGACACATGAAAAGATGCTCAACATCTCTCATTATCAGGGAAATGCAAATCAAAACCACAATGAGATGTCACCTCACACCTGTCAGAATGGCTAAAATCAAAACCTCAAGAAATAACAAGTGTTGGAGAGGATGAGGAGAAATAGGATCTCTCCTGCACTGTTGGTGGGAATGAAAACTGGTGTAGCCACTCTGGAAAACAGTATGGTGGTTCCTCAAAAAGAAAAAATAGAACTACTTTATGACCCAGTAATTGCATTACTGGGTATTTACCCCAAGAATACAAAAACACTAATTTGAAGGGATATATGCACCCCTATGTTTATTGCAGCATTATTTACAATAGCCAAATTATGGAAGCATCCTAAGTGTCCATCAATGGGTAAATGGATAAAGATGTGATCTATGTGATATAAATAAATAAATAAATAAATAAATAAATAAATAAATAAATAAATAAATAATTCACTCATAAAAAGGAAAGAAATCTTACCTTTTGCAACAACATGGATGGATCTAGAGAGTATAATGCTAAGTGAAATAAGTCAGTCAGAGCAAAATAAATACCATATGAGTTCACTCACATGTGGAATTTAAGAAACAAAACAAACGAACGAAGGAAAAAAAAGACAAACCAAGAAACAGGCTCTTAACTGTAGGGAACAAACTGATGGTTACCAGAGGGGAGGTAAGTAAGGACATGGGTGAAGTAAGTGAAGTTTAAAAGTACACTTATCTTGATGAGCACTGAGTAATATATGGAATTGTTGAATCAATATCTTAAACACCTGAAAGTAATATAAGACTGTATGTTAACTGAACTGGAATTAAAAAAAAAAAACAACTAATCTGGAATCAAAATTTTTAAAAAGTAAAAAACAAACACAAATAAACAAAACTTGGAGGCTAGAAGGCAGTGGGATGATATATTCAAAGTGCTGAAATGAAGATACTATTAGACAAGAATTCAATATCCAGTGAATTTATTCTTCAAAGTAAAGGAGAAATTCATAGGTTCCAAAATAAATAATGAGACATTTTATTAGCAGCAGAACTTCCCTACAAGAAATGCTAGAGGGAGTCCTTGAGGTTGAAATAAAAGTACACTAGACAGTAACTCAAATCCAGATGAAGAAATAAAGAATTCTGGTAAAGGTAACAACTTTGCAAATACTAAAGAATTTTATAATGTAGTTTTATAATTCTTTTTTTCCTATTATTTGATTAAAAAGAAAAATGCATAAAGCAAAAAATATATATATCTATGTTGATAGCATAAAAGGTTTAAGATTTATATAATAATATTAGCAAAATGGCACAGGCAGCTATGATGGGAGATGGGGCAATTGTTTTTGTATATAATTAAAATTAAATTGGCATTAGTTGGAACAAGATTGCTATACATTAGGATGTTGATTTTAAATATCACCAGGGCAACCAATAAGAAAAAAAAAAAGAAAGGCAGACTGCTATAGGCAGCACTTCATTTGGATGTGTCTGGTGTCTTGGAAGCTTGACTACCCTATGTTCTCCTATAAATGGACCTTGAGAGCTTGTTTGGAGGTTCTAGCAAGGGAGTGCATCTACTTATATAACCTTGACCAAAGAATAGTCCTTCTCTATTGGGGAAGGTCGTTCTCTTTTACTGAGTGTGCATCTTTGGGAGGGATGCACATGAAGCAAATGAGGGATGAGGGGGCCACCTGCCTAGCCAGCCAGATCAGCTGAATCAACCCTGGCAATCACTGGGGTGACAGATGTCACAGCCAGATTGCCCTCACATCCAGAAAATTTTAAAGTAGAGTAAAAAAACAAAACAGTAATATAGTAAAGAGAACAAGTAAATTAAAAATAGTACACTAAGAAATAATATCTATTTAACACAAACTTAGAAATGTAGATTGTCTTTAATTAAACAAAAAAAAAGACATGCCATACAAAAAAACCCCAAAATGGCAGATGTAAATCTTACCTTATCAATAATTACATTAAATGCATTAAACATTTAAAAGGCAGAAAATTGCAGAATAAAAGAAACATGACCTCCAATATGCTGTCAACAAGAGACATGATTTTATTTTTAAATTTTATTTTGTTAGTCACCATACATTACATCATTAGTTTCTGATGTAGTGTTCCATGATTCATTGTTTGCTTACAACACCCAGTGCTCCATTCAATACGTGCCCTCCTTAATACCCATCACTGGGTTAACCCATCCCCCCACCCCCCTCCCCTCTAAAACCCTCAGTTTGTTTCTCAGAGTCCATAGTCTCTCATGGCTCATCTCCCCCAGGGAGATGATCCCCCCCCCCCCCTTTTTCCCCCCCTCCTATCTTCTTCTTCTTTTTTTTTTTAACATATAATGTATTATTTATTTCAGAGGTACAGGTCTGTGATTCATCAGTCTTACACAATTCACAGCACTCACCATAGCACATACCCTCCCCAATGTCTATCACCCAGCCACCCCATCCTTCCCACCCCCCACCACTCCAGCAACCCTCAGTTTGTTTCCTGAGATTAAGAATACCTCATATCAGTGAGATCATATGATACTTGTCTTTCTCTGATTGACTTATTTTGCTCAGCATAATACCCTCTAGTTCCATCCACGTCATTGCAAATGGCAAGATTTCATTTTTTATGGCTGCATAATATTCCATTGTGTATATACCACATCTTCTTTATCCATTCATCTGTTGATGGACATCTTGGCTCTTTCCATAGTTGGGCTATTGTGGACATTACTGCTATAAACATTGGGGTGCACGTACCCCTTTGGATCCCTACATTTATATCTTTGGGGTAAATACCCAGTAGTGCAATTGCTGGGTCATAGGGTAGCTCTATTTTCAACTTTTTGAGGAACCTCCATACCGTTTTCCAGAGTGGCTGCACCAGCTTGCATTCCCACCAACAGTGTAGGAGGGTTCCCCTTTCTCTGCATCCTTGTCAACATCTGTCATTTCCTGACTTGTTAATTTTAGCCATTCTAACTGGTGTGAGGTGGTATCTCATTGAGGTTTTGATTTGGATTTCCCTGATGCCGAGTGATGTTGAACACTTTTTCATGTGTCTGTTGGCCATTTGGATGTCTTCTTCGCAGAAATGTCTGTTCATGTCTTCTGCCCATTTCTTGATTGGATTATTTTTTCTTTGGGTGTTGAGTTTGATAAGTTCTTTATAGATTTTGGATACTAGCTCTTTATCTGATATGTCATTTGAAAATATCTCCTCCCATTCTGTCGGTTGTCTTTTGATTTTGTTGACTGTTTCCTTTGCTGTGCAACAGCTTTTTATCTTGAAGTCCCAATAGTTCATTTTTGCCCTTGCTTCCCTTGCCTTTGGCGATGTTTCTAGGAAGAAGTTGCTGTGGCTGAGGTTGAAGAGGTTGCCGCCTGTGTTGTCCTCTAGGAGACAAATTAGATTTTAAATGAAAGACTGTAATAAGAGATGAAGAAGGACACTCTGTCATAATAAAATGATGTATCCAACACAAAGGTCTAACAATTGTAAATATTTATTCCCCCAACTTGGGAGCACCCAAATATATAAACCAATTAATAATGAGTTAAGGGAACACACTGATAATCATACAATAATAGTAGGGGACTTCAAGACCCCACTCACAACAAGGGACAGATCATCTAAGCAGGAGATGAACAAGGAAAAAAGGGCTTTGAATGACACACTGGACCAGATGGACTTCACAGATATAGTCAGAGCATTTCATCCTAAAACAGCAGAATACACACTCTTTTCGAGTGCACATGGCACATTCTCTAGAATAGATCACATACTGGGTCACAAATCAGGTCTCAACCAGTACAAAAAGAATGAGATCATATCATGCATATTTTCAGACCACAGTGCTGTAAAACTTAAAGTCAACCTGAAGAAAAATTTGGAAAGAATAAAAATACATGGTTAAATAACATCCTATTTAAGAATGAATGGGTCAACCAGGAAATTAAAAAAGAATTTAAAAAAATACATGGAAGCAAATGAAAATGAAAACACGACAGTTCAAAACTTTTCAGATGCAGCAAAGGCAGGCCTAAGAGGGAAGTATATAGCAAAACAGGCCTTTCTCAAGAAATAAGCAAAGTCTCAAATACACAACCTAAACTTATACCAAACTTATACCAAAAGGAGGTGGTAAATGAATTGCAAGTAAACCTAAATCCAGGAAGAGAAGAGAAATAATAAAGATTGGAGCTGAAATCAATGATATAGAAATTAAGAAAAAAAAAAAAACAGTAGAACAGATCAATGAAACTAGGAGTTGGTTCTTTGAAAGAATTAATAAGATAGATAAACCCCTGCAAAGACTTATCAAGAAGAAAATAGAAATGACCCAAATAAATAAATCATGAATGAAAGAGAGAGCCTACAATCAACACTGATGAAATATAAACAATTATAAGATAATGTTATGAGCAATTATATGCCAACAAATTATGCAATCTGGAAGAAATGTATAAATTCCTAGAATCATATAAACTACCAAAACTGATCCAGGAAGAAATAGAAAACTCGAACAGACCCATTATCAGCAAGGAAATTGAATCAGTAATAAAAAATCTCCCAACAAACAAGAGTCCAGGGCTGGATGGGTTCCAAGTGGAATTCTACCACACATTTAAGAAGAATTAATACCTATTCATCTGAAACTTTTCCAAAAAATGGAAATGGAAGGAAAACTTCCAAAGTCATTGTATGAGGCCAGCATTACTTGGTCCCAAAATCAAACAAAGACCCAACCAAAAAGGAGAATTACAGAACAATATCCCTGATGAACATGGATGCCAAAATACCAAGATACTAACTAATAGGATCCAACAGTACATTAAGAGGATTAGTCACCATGACTGAGTGGGATTTATTCCTGAGCTACAGGTTTTGGTCAACATTGGCAAATCAATCAATGTAATATACCACATTATTAAAAGAAAAGATATGAACCATATGATCCTCTCAATAGATGAGGAAAAAGCATTTGACAAAATACAGCATCCTTTCTTGATAAAAACCCTTCATCATACAGGGATAGTGGGAACATACCTTAACATCATAAAGCCATATACAAAAGACCAAAGCAAATATCATCCTCAATGGGGAAAAACTGAGAGCTTTTCTCCTAAAGACAGGAATACGAGAAGCATGTCCACTCTCACCACTGTTGTTCAACATAGTACTGGAAGTCCTAGCCTCAGCAATCAGACAACAACAACAACAACAAAAATAAAAGGCATGCAAATTATCAAAGAAGAAGTCAAACTTTCGCTCTTTGCAGACAACGTAATACTCTATGTAGAAAACCCCAAAGACTCCACCCCAAAGTTGCTAGAACTCATACAGCAATTCAGCAATGTGACAGGATATAAAATCAATGCACAGAAATAAGTTGCATTTCTATACACTAATAATGTGACTGAAGAAAGAAATTAAGGAATTGATCCCATTTACAATTGCACCAAAAACCATAAGATACCTAGGAATAAACCAACAAAGGTAAAGGATCTATATTCTAGAAACTACAGAACGCTTATGAAAGAAATTGAGGAAGACACAAAGAAATGGAAAAACGTTCCATGCTCATGAATTGGAAGAACAAATAGTGATAAAATATCTACGCTACCCAAAGCAATCTGCACATTTGATGCAATCCCTTTCAAAATACCACCAGTACTTTTTGCAGAGCTGGACCAAATAATTCTAAAATTTGTATGGATCCAGAAAAGACTCCAAATAACCAATGCAGTGTTGAAAAAGAAAACCAAAGCTAGAGGCATCACAGTTCCAGACTTCAAGCTGTATTACAAAACTGTAATCATCAAGACAATATGGTACTGGCACAAAAACAGACACATAGATCAATGGAACAGAATAGAGAGCCCAGAAATGGACCCTCAACTCTATGGTCAACTAATTCACAACAAATCAGGAAAAAATATCCAATGGAAAAAAGTCTCTTCAAAAAATGATGCTGGGAAAATTGGACAGCCACAGGAAGAAATTGACAACCTGAATAGGCCAATAACCAGTAACGAGAT
>NW_025408916.1:0-25623 GCF_002201575.2 Neomonachus schauinslandi | reverse complement strand
AATGTGCCAGGGCCATCCATGGGCCATGATGGGATTACAACTAGGGCAACCACCTTGTTTTGGTTTGCCAGGGACGTTTTGGTTTGCCAGGGACGTTCTGGTTTGCTGCTGAAAGCCCCTGTCCCAGGAAACCCGTCGGTCTGGACAGACTGGACATCTGGTCACCCTAACATAATTTCTGTCTCTTTTCACTACATCAAGGCAGGCCTGGACTCCTCCCATGGCAACCCTCACTGGCCCATGGGGCCAGACATGAGCTGGCCCTCTGGAAGCATCTCCTCTGAGCTGGGCAAGGGGAGAGGGAGAGAAGGGATGCTGGGATATGACAAGGCGAGTTTCCAGACAGAGGAACTATTTGTCATCACCTCACTGGGGAGGGCGCCTGGTTCCTAAATATTGCCTGCAATTTTGCTAAATGTATCTTAACAGGAGTGGTGTAAATGCTGTCAGAGATAGAGGGGGAGAGTGATGGCCCCATTCGGGATAATGAACTGCTTAGTTAAGATGAATCCGGCTCCATTCCTGATCCTGCTTTTTGATACTGTGCTTGGGGGCTTTCATGCAAAAGGTTGATTGGTGGCAAATTTAATGCAGAGAAAGACAGAGCTCCGTCTTTAGCTGGTGGCTGATTAATTGACGGATTCACTTCTCGGAGAAATGGTATTGAGTCGTACCAGGAAGGAAGGGGGCAAGATTCGGGCTCAGTTGACATCTGACATGGGATTGATTGGAGCTGGAGGGCCCTAAAAATCCAGTTCACTCCTCATTTTAGAGTCAAGGAAACTGAGGCCCAAAGAGAGGGACAGCCTGCCTGAAGTCCCAGAGCTGGTTGGCAGCACAGTTGAGACCATAACTCACATCTCTTTGGCCCTTTTGACTATACTCACTGCCTCCTGGCTGGTGGATGAGCCCATCTCCCCTGACCCCTGACTGCTCAGCTATCCCTTCCCACCAGCCCAGACCTGGGCAGTAGTGGGAAGTGGCGGGGGGTGGATGGTGGAGGGATGGGTCCTGGGTCCTGCTCAAATCTCTTCTCTGATTTTCTGTCCTCTGCCTTGGGGGAAGGATGCCATGTGGGTCTCCCGGCTCTGATCCCTGGTCATCTCTGAATCTCCTACTCCTTGACCAATTTCCAGATGTCAGACTCCACTCTTCCCCCTCCGGCCCCTGGGCCCTGTCCGGGACCATCTTTCCTCAGCTGGACAGTGGGAAGTGAGTGGGAAGGATTGGAGTTCTGAGAAGGCAGGGAGCACGGTCCCGCTCACCCTGCTCAGGAGCGCCTCCCTATGTGGGCAGGGCTCGTGGTAAGCAATACCCCAGAACATGCTTCACCACCCTGTGATTATTCCCATGTCCACATTACACATGAGGAAACTGAGTCCTGTGGCAGCCACCTAACTTGCCCAGGTCACTGCCGAGTGGTAGAGCAAGAAGCTTGAACCAGATATCTGGCTTCAAATTTGTTGGAGGCATGCGGACGGGAGAAGCAAGGGAGGAGTCTCCAGAGAAAGAACCAATGCAAGGTATTCAGAAGGTGATGGGGTTCAGTGGAAAAGGAGCTGGAGAAGTTTAGTCAGGCCTAAAGGAGGATTTCCCTTGTGTTTTTCTCTTGCAAAAACCTCCTTGGCCACGAACCCTCGCCATCCCTTCTCCTGTGCGTGTGTCTGCATCTGGGAAGGTGATTTCTCACCTGTGATCCAGGTGGTGATTGGCGCTGACGCAATCCTCACCTGGTACATCTATCAGAAAATTGCCTTGTCACCTGCCTCTCCCTCCATCCTCCCTCCAGACCTGAGGCTGCTGCGCCCACACATCACACATCACCTGAGGCTCGTCCTGGCCCTGAACCGCCGTTCCTTCTCTGCGACAGAGCAGCGTCCGCGGGGTGGCGGGATCCACAGCACCTACACGTAAGAAAGCTCCAAAAGCAGCGCTTGTCGAATCTCAGTTTCATACTCTGCTGATATTAATGGAGCTCGCATTCCAGAAGGAGAGGCAGATGTGCAAACAGACAACTACACTCCAGCCTGACGCATGCAGCAAGTGCGGCATCTTCCAGGTTGTCGCGACTGCTGGTGACTGAACGGGAGCTAGAACGTGGCGCACACACCCAGGGAGAAGGTTTTAGTCCCCGCGCGGTGGCCCGAGCCCCTCCCTCCCGCTCCCAGGGCGGCTAGGCTGGGAGCTGTCACCCCTGGCCTCCACCTTCCGAGCAGGGGGGACCTCGGGAGGGGGAGACATAGTCCCTTTCGCCTCGGGTTAGAGACCTGTTCCTGTTCCTGCTGTGTGTTCCGAAGGACTGAGCAAGGCCGGGAGGAGGGGAGGCAGGCGGGACTCAGGGGCCTATGGTGGGGTGAGTGCCTCCCTCAGCTTTGCACATGCCCCCCCTTCACACCTGCCCTGGTTCCACTCCTACAAGATGCTGAGTCAAAGACGGGATCCAGAGTGTACAGTGTTATGAAAAATGTCCCACCCTGGCCCAAATTGAGGGAGCACCCTGAGCACACTCCAGCTTCAGGGCCTTTGCCCATGCGGTGTTCTGCATCCGGAATGCTTTCCCCCTAGATACCTGCGTGGCTCACACTTACCTTTAGGTTGGCCCCCTCAGAGAGGCCTGGTGGGCCACCCATTCCAGAGCTGTCCCTGCCCTGCTGCTCCCTGATGCTTTACCCCGTTTTACGTTCTTCATGACATTTGTTCCCACCTGCCATATTTCCCCTCGTTCACTTTTTTGACTGTTGTCCCCTCTTCTGGAATGTCAGCTCCTTGAGAGCAGGACTTGCCTGTTCTCATGGTTTTATCTGTCGTGCCTGGAGCAGTGCTTGGTACTGCATAGATTCCCAATAAATATTTTTTCACGAAGGAAGGCAAGACAGGAAGCTGGAAGGAGAGAAGTCTTGGGGGGGGAGCATGCTTAATTTTGTTCAGTGCCGTGTTGGTAATAATCTCATTGCCTGAAACGTCTGTTAGAAGCTCCCTCCTGTCTACACGCTCCGGGAAATGCAGTTTTAAGGCATCGGAACCACTGCACTTATACGCCCACCTTCTAAATCTCCTCTTTGGGGGTCCCATGTGCCCCTGCCCGCCCCCCCACCCGCTGCTGTGGAGGGAGCTCTTCACTGCTCTCACCCTGCACGCCCCTGAGTCCTGTTGCCCTGGACCATCTGCCTCACCTTGTGGTGCTCCTAACACAACCACCAGTTACCAGAGCTTCAGCTGTTCCCCCGGTCCCCACTAGCTTCACACCCGCAATTCCCCCGTGGTTTGCCAACAAATGGCGACCCTGCAAGCTGGCACGCTCCATCCCACCTCACACGCGCGTGCACCATCTGCACTCACCGTGGGCCGGCTGCAAGATTTACCCAACCAAGAATGTGTCCTTCCCACCTCCTTCGGGCAGGAGGGGGCCCCTCTCTGGTCTTGAGCTCCTCAGCCATCTGGCTTGCAGCTTCAAAGGTGAGACCCTCAGGGAGGGCAGCCCCACTGGACAGGTGAGCCAGGGGGTCCGCCCAGGGCTGGGAATGGCAGTGGACAGGATCGATCCTGTACTTCTGTCACAGTCCTCCAGCAACAGCCCCCCTCCTCCCCAGGGCTGGATGTGAAGTGTCTGCCAATGCTTCCCTCCCTCTCCCATCATGAGAGAGGCTGTATAGAGCATGGTGGTCAGAATGGACCAGAAGGTTGGGCTTCAGTCCCAGCTCTGTCACTTACAGCTGTGTGATCTTGGTAATTACTCTGCCTCTCTGTTTCCCCATGAAAGTGGGAGTAATACTGTCCTAGGATTGTTGGGACAGGTAAATGAGTGAGTGTGTATTAAGCTTTTAGCCCAGTACCTGCCTCACAGTAGGTGCCATGGAAATGTGACCTGTTATTACTATTTCCTGCTTAGGATTGACTTGCCCGGAGTCCTCTCGGTCATTGGGCTTCATCCCCCTGAGGGCAGCCTCCTCCTTTGTCATGGTTTGGGGTGTGGCTGTGCTTGGGGACTTCCTTGATGGTCCAGGCTGGAAAGGTTTCCCTCGCTTCCACAGCCCCCCACCTTCACCCGCCCACTGAGGGTGACCAGATCGTGAATCTGTCCCCAAACTGTGCATGCCTAGAGGACAGGGCAATGCTGAGAACTTTCTGCATCCTGGACCATGGCCTTGCTCAGAGCAAGTGGGAGCCAACTTGGGGACTGAATGAGTGACAAAAGGAGGGGACAGAATTGGTCCTTCCAGCTGGTTCCAGTCACTGCTCTCAAGGACCACGCAGGCTCTGTGGGGCTCCCCGGCAGCCTGACCTCCAGCCTAAGGTTGAGGCTCCCTGGAGGTGAGCCCCCTGCCTTACCCCTCACCCTGGCCTGTTGGGACCTGAAGCATGGTACCACACAAGTCGATTCTGACTCCAGCTTCCAAATTGATCCTGCAGAGGTCGATTCTTGGTACCCCCACCACACCCCCCAAGGAGTACTGTAACCATTAAGCTCCAGGCAGGGGTCAGGCCCCTGGGCTTGATCCGCTCAGGTTGCCTGCACAATTGAAATCCTTGAACCCCTGCTGGCTAGTTTTCTCATTAAGACAATCGGACTGGATTGATCCATTAGATCAATGGCTGGCCATCAGCAGCGGGAAGCCAATCAGATGGGCGTAGACGATCAGCCCAAGAATGAGGTCCCTTACCGAGCTAGAGTGGGTCCTGGCCTTCCGGGATGGGGCTGTGGGAGGCAGCGGAGAGGGTCAGAGGCCTCACGAAGCTGGACTTGGGTGTGGGGACAGGAGTGTTCCCCAGGCTGTGGCTACCAGGGGCAGCTGGCGAGCGAGACGCAGCATCTGGGGCTTGCAGCGGCATGGACTTCTTCCAAGACGGTCAGCTCATTGTCACCCCTCCACCACTGTGGCCTCAAGGGGAACCACCTCTCCCCTTGGGTGGCACGATGTGTGAGATGGGAGATTTAGAGAGCTCCTCAGGGAGCTCTTCCCCCTTCCTCAGCAGTAATTTGGTTATGAGGCTGGGAGTGGAGGGGTCTGGGCACCTAGAACACCGTTTCCTGATGTGGGTTCCTTGGCACCCTGGCAGCACCAGATGCTGACGGGGCTTCAGGGGTGGCTAAGAGAAATGCTGGGTTAGATGAGTTTCAGCATGCTCATTTCCCGTGGGGCTTAACTGGCTAATGCATATCAAGACCCTGTAAAAGGGGCGAAGGAGGTATAGTGTTTGACCACAGGACCGTTTCTCTGGGACGTCTTATAGAAATGCCCTGAGGCATTTCCTCCAGCTGCCAACAGGTACTTTGAAGGAGAAATTGATGCCAAGAAGAAATGTTTCAGGACTAGAGGGATCTGCAGGAGCCAGGGAGGTTCTCAGGGCGGAGATGTCAATGAGAAGGAAGAATGAGTGAGGAGCTGCTCTGTGGGCACTGATCACACAGTGTCTGGAGTGAACGGTGCCCCCTACAGTTGTGCTAACTCTCTCCCCACCCTGCCCCAGGCAGCCCAGCCCTTCTGCTCCTCCCATGCCCTTACCTCCCTTCTCCTTTTTCCCACAGGCTACCTGACTGTGAACATTGAGCCTCTCCCACCCGTGGTGGCTGGTGATGCCGTGACCTTGAAGTGTAACTTCAAGACGGATGGTCGCATGCGCGAGATCGTGTGGTACCGGGTAAGTCACCGCAGCTCTGCCCTCCGCGCCACAGCCAGGGCTGAAGGCAGAGTGCCCAGAACCCCTCTGGAGACCCTTGCAGGCTTGGCTATGTCCTTGGTCCCAGCTCTGTGTTGTCCTGTGCCCTCTGCCCAAACCCTTCTCCAAGAATGCTTTGCTCAGGCTTCTCCTCTGTCCTCGGGCTTTCTCTTATTTTGGTCTCCTTGGTGTCCTTAACATGCCCTTGTGCTCAGGAAACTCCGGCAGTACCAAGTGTGAGAACCCTGTGGGCCCTGGTTGCTGTGTAACAAATAAGGAACATCGAAGGCTGGAATTTCAGGCGTGAGGCTTTGGGTGATATTCTTGACAGAGCACAGAGAAGACCAGGATAGCGTCCTGCCTTCTTGAAACAAATTACAGACATAGTCCGCCTTCTAACTCAAGTACATGTAGGACTATCCTGGTGCCTGGCACCCTGAGCTGGGTCTGAGGAGGGGTGCTCTTAGAGACACACAGATGCACACCTGTCCAGGGCCCAGCTGTTGGCAACAGGAGGACCAGCTCTGGGTATGGGACACAAGTGTTGGCCTTTTCAGCCACTGATAAGAGCCTTCATGTGTCTGGGCCAGGCAGCCCAGCCTGGTGTCCCTTGGCCACAAGGGAGTCGGGGCTGGCAGGGCTCAGGAGAAGGTCCAGTTGGAATCGACGTTCTTGCAACGCCATGCTAAGGTTCGCACAGAGCAAGGTGCCGCCATCTTGGAAACAGGTTGGGCAGAGAACTCCCCTTCCATGATCTAAAACAGCGTTTGGCCACATGTTTTGGTGAGGTCCAGATAGTAAATGTTTTCATCTCTGGGGACCGTATGGTCTCTGTCACAAAGCCTCAGCTCTGCCGTTACAGTGTGAAAACAGCCACAGACAATGTGTCAACGGGAGGCCATGGCTGTTCCAATTCCAATAAATCTTTATTCATGGACATTGGGACCTGAATTTCATATCATTTTTATATGTCACAAAATACTCTCCTTTTTTATATTTTCAACCATTCAAAGAAGTAAAAAACCATTCTTGGTTCGTGGGCTGTACAGAAACAGGCTATAGGCTGCTGTGGTCCAGTGGCCATGGTTTGCCAACCCCTGATCTAAAACAGCATTTCTCTAACCTCTGTCTGCTGCATTGCCCTTTCTTCAGATGAAACCCGCAGATGACACAGTTGGGTGGAACTGCTCTGGATGGAGCGGATGGAGGTCGCAGGTGGGGGGTGCAGAGTGCTGAGAGGGGGAAAGGGGTGGCATGGGCAGTTTGAAGTTCAGGCTTCTAGAACTGGTTCCTTTGTTCCTTCACACTACCCCAGCAGGCACGGGGTGGGGCTTGGAAACCCTGCGTTAGAGAATCCCCCTGGGGCACACTCACCATTCAGTGCCCTGACCCAGAACTGCGCTCCTCAATCTCCTTCTTGCTTTCGCCCCAGCCTTGGTTGGACCCTCCTGTCCTTGCTGGTCCTTCTTGCCTTCTTGGTCTTTGAGTTATCATGTGCTGGTTTGTTGGCTGTGATTTGAGCTCCTTTTACCCAAAATCATTGTTCTCCATCTTAGCACTGTAGCCCCTCCCACTTAAAATTGCTTCTAGCCACCCCCTCCCCCCCAGCTCTCCGGGCAGCCTGGGCCCCACAGGTGTGAACCTGACATTCAGCACCCCACAGGGCCCCAGCGTTAGAGGAGATTTGCTATCCTGGATAGATCAACAGGCTTAGAGAAAGTCAAGTCATACGCTAAACAGTGCCATGAACTGAATCACTAAGAGGCGTATTTACATGATATGGGAGCTGCTTGGCTGACACACACTGCGAGCATCTCATTAGCACCTGGCAGAAGGACGGTGCTAAATTAACTGCAGCTCACTGCTAACGATGGGACTGTCTCTCCCTCCACCATCCTTAGATGGGATCGGAATGAGGGGAGGCAAAAGACCCACCCAGCTGGCAGAGAGAAATACAAAGACCCAATGGGAACAGTTTAGGGGGGCGAAGCTTGCAGCCAGGGAACTACCAGTGGACACCTCATTGCCTTGCCAGCCCTTGAAGCAACTATCTCCACTCTGGTTTGAAATGGAATTTCTGTGTTGGAGGGGGACTCCAGTGCGGGGGCAAGGCCAGCACCAAGCCCAGGTTTAGGAAGCCAGAACCAGGCTTCCACGTGGCTCCAGCCTGTGTCCCCTGAAGATGGGGGAGAAGGCTGGGGCAGGACGAAGATGCCCAGTTTTCAATCCAGATATGGACTTTCCCTCCCTTTCTCTACCCCCAATGCTGAGAATCCCCCATCACCAACCCCCCCATCTCTCTCCACCCTAGCCTGCCATCATGTTGATTGCCTTAAAAATCAGTTGCATCTCTTACGGTGTCAGGCCCTGTGTATTGGGCTATGGTAGGCTGCACTAATTAATTTATTTTACTTCATTTCACATCCTTTGACTTCGAGCCTCTGGAGTGGGGAGGGGGTATGCAGATGTATGCAAATCACATGCAAATCACCCACTAGAGCCAAATGTTTGGGCCCTTGTGCTTCTGTATCTGGATTGAGGGAGCAGGCTCAGCTGACTTGGAAGTCTCCTTGGGACCAGGGGAACCTCGCATACCCTGTCTGTGATGGTGCGGATGGGAGCAGAGGCCGGGAGGGGGGTGGGGGGGGACTCCAGGGAAGTGTCTCGATGCTGCCAGTTCTCTCTCTGTCTGCTGCCACTCTGGCCTTCCCTCACCCATCGCCTCTTTTCCCAAGGAGCCAGCTGAATGGAGAGAGATAAGAGCTTACCAAGATGGGGGCTGCAGGAGCCAAGATTCCTTGTGGGGGAGGGGGAGGCAGGGCTTCTAGAGAATGTAGGAGATGCAGCAAGGCGAGCCCCACTCTCCTCCAGTCAGAACCCCCCCACCAGACAAGCCCCTACATCTCCATTCTCCCACCTCCATTCCCCCCACAGCTGCCCCCCCAAAACAGGGAGCTGCCCAGCACTGTTTGTTTTCTGTACGTCTGTTTGCTTCCCCAGCTTCCTTTGCCCATCCTCTGTGAATGAGCTTACAGAGCCCGGCTTGGAAGGAAATGAATAGATTACACAGGCCCAGCCAGGGCTGTGTCTCCAATGTCTTTAGAAGGGAAAAGCAAGGGCATTGTGGGGAGGCCACCACTGCCCGCTCAGCCCAGTGGGCACAAAATGGCCCAAGACGTGTAAAGCCCAGCAGCCTCCCCTCTGGTCCTAAAGACATTGTCTTAGCAATGGAATCATCCTGAGCTTTCAGAAATGTAATGAATGGATTGGATTCTTTGGGTAGATTGGCAGAGCTGATGAAATTGAAGCAAAAGGGACCACTCCCTTGGCGTTAACAAGACCTCTGGCTGAACATTTGGGAAGGTCTTGCCATGTGGATGCCTTAGGGGTGGGGCGGGGGCAGGGGATGGGAGGAGGTGGCCAGGGCCTGAACCTTGGGCACTTTGCCCCACAGACTCCCCAGTTTGTAGAAGAAAGTGCCAAAACTATAGAACAGACTCAAAGCGTATGCGATCAGAGCCCCTGGGTCTATGCTGTCCAGTATGGCAGCCACTACTAGTCACATTGGCTATTTAAATTTAAATTGAATTAAATCAAATCAAATTAAATTAAAAATTCATGTCCTCAGTCAGGCTAGCCATATTTCAAGAGCTCACTAGCCACATGCAGTTGGTGGCTACCATGTTGGACAGGGTAGGTATGGAACATTTCCGTCATCACAGAAGGTTCTATTGGACAGTCCGTTATAGATACTTGCAATTTTTTCCGAGGCCTCTGGAATATACTGTGCTTTCCTGGCAAGGGAATAACAGTGGACTGCTCATGGAGCCAGTTTTCCAGGCAAACTTACTCTAACATGAAGTTCTGAAACATGAATTGTATTTGTTATGTAACCTGCCATCATTAGATTGGAGGGAGGGGCATGGGAGGGGATAGGCAGAGTGACCGTCATTCTCAGAAGACCTCTTTGAAAACAAATGTCGAGAGGGTTGTCAGTCACCTGAGGTCCTGGGTATCCCAGCTGTCTATCAAAGCCCTGTTCACCCTCAGGATGCCTCACAGCCCTCCTCCCCATCTCTCCGTGCTCTCTCCACCATTGTATGGCTTCCTCTCCCAGATTTGAGTTTTCCAGACTCATGCTTTTTCCCTAGAAATATGCAGAAGCTAATGGAGCAAGGGTGCAATTCCATACTTGGCCAGTAGGGGACAGTCACCTAAAAAGCAAACTACCCTAGCATTAAAGTCAGGACTTGGTTCTAGAAAACAAATGATTAATAATATCCTTTACTTAATGATTTCTATTCATTCGCATCTATAACTGGGGACTCATTCAGTAATGCTGCAAATACGAATCTGAGGGGCTAACATTATTTAGCCTTTACCATGTGCCAGGCACTGGATACATGACTACTTTTCATTTTCATGTTGGCATTGTGAGTTCGGGTCTATTGTTACGCCTACTCTTCAGATGAGGAAACTGAGGCCATCCAAAGAGACCATGTCTCAGCTCATGTCGCCTTCCCTGACTTCCGCAGAGTTCTAGACACTCCCTCCTCCATGATTCCTCTTTGCGGGTCTATAATCCAGCTCATACCTCTCTGTGTCAAAACACCTGTCTGTCAACTGGACGGTGAACATCCTCAAGGGCCAAGGCCAGACCTTTTACCCACTGTATCCACAATGCCTAGCGCAGAGTCACCTCAGTAAATGTTTGTTAAGTGACCAAGTGATAGAACAATAGATACAAAAGCAGACCATGCCACGTGGCCCACTTGTGTTTCAGGTGGGGGTGTGTGTACAGCCAATAGTAACTGTCTGCAGGGGACAGAGGGTCTTTGTATGCTCAGGGGGCTTGGTGGCATATGGGGGAAAAAGGAACATTTCTTATTAGGGAATACTGTCTAAACTCATTTAGTTGGAGGTCACCTGCCCAGCAGGCAAAGCCAAAGGTCTGTTTATATCGTAGAAATCCATTAAACAGCCACAGAGAATCATGGGAGTTTAACCTTCATAGCAGTTTTTATCATCTTTCCTTTGTTTTGTCTCCTTCCTTCACAATTTGTCCCCCAGAGCTGCGCTGGGCCCAGGTTACAAGGCCACAGAAAAGAGAGCCACGGAGGGAGATAGAAGAGGAGATTGATCAGCAGTGATAATGCCCTGCTTTCAGAACACCAGTATCTCGCTTCTTTCATCTTGTGGGGAGCGTGTGCCTGGGTGTTTGTTTTGCAGTACGAGTGTCTTCTCCATGATGCTACCTGGCCAGGGCAAGCTCCCGCGGGGGCGGGGGGCTCTGCTCGATACCTGTGTGATAGGGCTGTGTCTGCTCTGGCCCACGAGGCTGGGAAGGGTAAGATAGGAAGACAGAGGGCTGAGGCGTCAGGATACTTGCATATGAGTTCAGGGTATGTGTCTGGGCAGTGACCTAAACTTTCTGCATTCTAGAAACCTCATGTGGAATCAAGCATGAAAACACCTACGTTGTAGGCTTCGAGAGATAACGTCTGCAGCCAAACAAGCCCAAGGCTTGATTCATTGTGGCACCCTTTCAAAATGGTGGCCGTTGTCCTAGCATGTCTCTTGGTAGCTTAAGGGATCGAGAAAAGGAAATTATAAACTGAAGAGTGGAAGGTGTTTTCAGAAGATCACCAAGGATTGTCGGATTCCTTGAATTCCATCCTCCCACCTACATTCCCAAGGCAGAAGGGGAGAGACAACCATTTAAAATGGTATATTCTTTGTGTCTATGTGGTTATACTGGGTTTCAAAAACTCACTGGACTTCAATTCTTGGAAATGTTATCACATAGCTAAGCCATTTCAGTGGATCTTAGCTCTTCTCTCCCTGAAGCAAAGAGTTATTTCAAAATGGTTTTACTGGCATTGGCTCTCTTTTAGTGTAAGTCCTTGACAATGTTTTGTTGTCTGAAACCAAAATAGAAAGTGGTGATCATAAGGGGACATTACGGTCCAATGATATCATCAAGGGCGAGAAGGCAGGTACACTCTTGGCGATGAGTAGAGACCAGGCCTAAGTCCTGGAGAAGTGAGCCGGACCACCCCTCTGGCCCCTCTGGCTTGGACCCAACCTGACTGCTCCATGTTCCTCCCCTGGACCCACATCCTGATCTGACAGCTCCTAAATCTGGAGGAGGAAGGGAGTAGGAAAGACAAGACACATTCTTCACAGAACCAGAGCCAAGCTGGTCCGAGCTGCCTTGTCCAAGCCTCCCTCCCTTGCCCCTAGCCTCCCAAAGGGGCAGGCTCTCTCTGATGAAGAATGCCCCAGGCCCCATCTCACCACCCCAGTTACGTAAGAGGAAAGACAGTGTGCCAGGGAGAGGGCCTGCCAAAGGACAGCTAATCATAGAATAACTAATAACACATAAAGAGGAAGTAAGAACACATTTCCCAGGCTAGTTCCACTGCACTTTTTTCTTCCACCCTCAGGAACAGGTTGAATCTATCCCAGACCCTAATCACAGGGCTCCTCCTTCTGGGGGTGAAGTGGTGGAGAAACCCGGGCGCTCCCCCTAGAGGTCAGAGTGTGAATTGCAGTTATCACTGCCCCAATCCCTGGTCTTCAAGGGCAGTTTGGAGTTGTCCACCTTAGTCGCTCTGTAGAATTTTCAGAAGGACCTGTAAAAATATGCCGATGGCTGAGGTTTGGGGCCTCAGGGCATTTTACTTTTAACCAGTTCCCCGGATGATTGTAATGCACTTGGCCCAGCCAGGGACCATGTTCTGGTGCATGGGAAACTCTGATAGGAGCTAGCTGCTCCATTCACCCGGCCGACATTAATTAATCCAGCATGTGGTTAACTGAGCAGGATGGGTATAGGCACCAGGGGTGCATCAGGGAATGGGACACCGAGATCCTGAACTCCCGTAGTTGAGCTTGGGGGAAGGGATAAAAAGATAAACAAACAGAAAAAATACCAGACCAAAGTAAGGGCGGTGCACAGAATTAAAATAGTTTGGTGGGATCGAAAGGGATTGAGTGGTCAGGAAGAGACTCATTTAAGCTGAGACCTCAAAGGCAACAAGGAATCCATCTTGCCAGGGGAAGGAGATGGAACATTCCAGGCAGAGAGAGAAGCACATGCAAAGGAGCTGTTCTGGGAACCAGCTTCACATATTCAAAGAACAGAAAGAGAGTGCACCTGCAGGGCTGGAATGCAGCCGGTTGCGGGGAGTTAAGAGATGAGGTGAGACAGACAGGCAGGATTCATGCCAGGCCTTGTGCTCCGGGGCACTGGTTCTGGAGTTGTTCTAAGGGCAGCTTTGGAGGGTTTGGAGCAGGAAAGTAACGGGATCTGGTTCACTTTATTAAAAGGTCACTTGTGGGTAGAGGGTGGAGTGTAGGGGAGGCAAGACTGGAGTCAGAGGGTCCACATGGAGGTTGTTCCAGCAATAACAGGCAAGGGGTGACAGCGGCTTGGGTAAGAACTAGGATGGTGGCCGTGGAGACGGTGAGAAGGAAGGATGTTCTGCTGGGACCTGCAGGTGGTATCTAACAGGCTTGCTAATGTGTTGGCGGGAGGCAGGAAAGGAGGATTCAGGGTGACTCCTGGCTTTCAGGCTCCAGCAGCTAGATGTGGGGGATGGTGCTATTTCCTGAGACCAGGAGGACCGGAGAGGAGGAGGGGGCTCGCAGGGATTCCCGATCACCTGTGTTAAGTTCCAGGTGCCTTGCCTCTAAGACGTGGGGTGGAGCTGTCAGAGCAGCGGCTGAGGCTACAAGTCAGGGGTTCCGGACTGCGGTCAGGACTGGAGATTCATACTTGGGGGCCTCAGCTATGGATGGTGGGCCTGGGCGAGAGGACGGGGGTAGGGGGCGGAAGAAGAGCACCCAGTGCTGGCCCCTGGGGTGCTCAAGTGTTAGAGATAGAAAAGGAGACCAGGGAAGAGGCTGGGAAGGTGCAGCTGGCAGGATGTGACGAAAGCGAGGTGTGTGGGTGTCTCAGATCCCAAGGGAGAAGAGCCAGCTCTGTCCAATGCTGTGACAAGATGACTTAGGACCAGACCAGAGAAGTGACGGTGAATTTGCCACATGGAGCCCACTGGGGACCTGGACAAGAGCAGCCTCGTTGGAGTTAGTGGGGCAGAAGCCTGCCTGGAGGAGGCTGAAGGAGGCAGGGAGGCTACTGGTGACATGGCCTCGATCTTCCGGACAAACCTTTGCTGTAACATAAAGACTCAGTTGCTTCTGTTTGGTCCCTCTCCGTTTGTACGTCTTTCATAAGCTACCAGCTACATTATCTATTCCAAACTTGCCCAGCCTTGCAGCCCAGACCTGGTGGCAGCTGTGCTCTCCTCCTGGAGGATGGGACAGTGGTTGCCGAGAGAGTTTGGGGGATCCCAGAGTAACTCAGCAGTGCATGTGGTATTTGGAGGAGAGATCCCAGCTCTACCATCCGATTAACTCAGTGGCCTTTGGACAAAAGCCATGCACACAACCTCCCCGAGGCTCTGCTCCATGCTAAGCAGGGTACTCAGGGCTGGAGACGGAAAGAGCCAGGTGGACCCAGTGCCCCCGAAGGGAGATTCCAAACCAGCCAGGCTTCATTACATTGTAAAGATCTGTTTCCTCATCTGGCCAACGGGCTTGATCGCCTTCCCCCAAACATCTTACAGGGATTTGTGTGAAACAGAGGAGATGCCCTGCAGACAAGCTGCTTCTTCACCCACAGAGCAGGGGACAGAGGCTTCGCTTAGCTTACTAAATCCTCTCTTTGCCCCTGGCCAAACCTCTGGGAGGCCTCTGACCTTGTTCACCAAGATGGAATTAAGAGATCCTCCTGCGAAGTTCCTTAGCACTTTGTACATACTTGCATTAGAGACTTATCACCTGGTATCTTAGTTATTCATCTCGTTTTTGTGTCTGTCACTGAGTTTTATTTATCTGCTTCTCCAGTATGTGCCATCATGCTGGCAGACCCCGGGCTATGGTCCTTACATGGGGTCTTTGGATCCCTACAGAGTAGTTGGATAAGCTTCTGGGGTCTCTCCTTGAAACCCCAGGAAGTATGCCCAAAATGTTGTACATGGTTCTGGGGAGAGAGAGAAGGGCCTGAATATTCTCAGAGGGTTCTGTGACGTCCCCCTGAAAAGCTCAAGAACAACAGAAGGTATCCCCAGGTGCTCGAGAGTATGAAACGTGCAGGGTCTCCACCCTTGGCTCCTCAGGGGCCACACTCAGGATGGATCTAAGAAACCAAGGGGCCGCAGGACTACGTCAAAAACCTGTGGTCCATGAGCTCTCCGGGGACCTGGTGGGAAGAGGGTGCTGTAGTTAACTTTACGTGGGAAGAACGTTGGGCGGTTGGGCTCAGCCCAGACATCACAGGACAGTCAGTCTGGATGTGTGAACAGACACCCTTGGATGGAAGAAGGAGAAAAGAAGGGGGCAGGGGGAAGGAAAGGCTTGCTTTGGCAACATGTTACAGTTCTCCCTGGCACAAGGCGGGGGTTTTTTTGACCAGAGAAATCCATTCTCTTTGGAGGATTAAGATCAAGTTTGTGATATTGGCAATGAGACCGTTTCTCTGCCTGGAGGCTTTCACACAGGACTGAGAAGACCTCTTGGTTCCCAAACTGTTGAGAGGGACACCCAAATAACAAGATGTTCTATTGGGCCACATTTGGGCACCCCCAGAAATAAACTCTCACATTGGATGGTCGTGAAAGACATGTAGGCTGGCAGATCCAAGGTGAACATTTTGATGACTTAGCTCGGTCCGGGGAGTTTGTCCTCACTTGCCAAGTGCACAGAAGAGAAAACAGCAGGGGTCTGGGGCCAGACGTCCTGCTGTGTGACTTAGAGCAAATCAGTTTCCCTCTCTGAGCCTCAGGATCTTCATCAGTAAAATAAAAGGGTGAAGTGGGATGGTCTGTATAGAATGTGCTCTCTCTTTCCCACCTTGCAACCAGCCTCCCTCCTTCCCCCAGAGGAGGCTAAGCTGGGGGGGAGGCTGGCACTTTGCGCTCCCAAGGTGAGGCTTGGGCACTCCTCATCAGAAGTGGAGAGGCTCTGAGTCAGTGGGCTCTGGGAGCTATATTGAGCCCAGAGGGTGGTTTCCAGCAGCCTTGGCCTGACTTAGCCCTGCTGGGTTTAAGTGACAAGGGGCTGACTTAACTTGTCGCAGAGGATTAAAGGTGAACTTGTGCTCCAGCACGCCTGGGATATAAAGTAAGGTGGCTGAAATGAGGGATGTTTCTGAGAAACACCAGCCCAAGATCCTCCTCCCCTCCAAGTCCTTCCTTCTCCTCCTGGGCCAACCTTCTCCTGGTTGGGTGTGTCATGCTGTGGGAAGGGTGACTGTGTCTTCTTACCAGGGGACTCAGACGCCCACGGGCATTCAGTCTCCCCGTTCCCGGCACTTTTCCAAACCACGGAGCTGATCACTGATAATACCATGACTGCACTCCTACCTCTCACCCCACCCTTCACAAGAGCTTCCATCACCTTAAGGACCGTGTTCAAGGTCCTTTGTGATTCAAGCATGTACTGGGTCCTTCGTGATTCAAGCTCTGTTAGCTGATTTCTGTAGCAATGCTTCCTACCATGTTCCCAAATGGACCCACCACTCCTATCTTATGGCTTATTTGCAGTTTCTGGAACGTGCTGATGCACGCACCGTGTCATCCTCTATCTGCTCCAGCTGGCAAACTCCCACTTGCTCACCAAGGTCAGCTACAAGGTCATTCTCAGAGACCTTCCCTTCCCCCATCCATTTTCCCCTTCCACCTTCTTCCCCATTCAACCACCACGCTGAGTTAGATTCTCAGAACACTCTCAAAATACTCGGAATTCTGCCTCCTGACCCGACATCCTGGACTCACATGTTCATTTCTGAGACAGGTGTTTCTCGAGCACCCACTATGTGCCAAGCCCTGGGAACAGAGCACTGAGTAAGAACAACATAACAGCCCGGCCTTGTTTGTACAGCGCTTGCAGTTAAGCAGGGAAATGGCTATTACGTGAAAGATTATCAAAGAAGTGCTTTGAAATTGTGGTAACTGCCCCAAAAAAGGCTCGGTGTTTGCTAGCTGAGAGCTCACAAGGGGGCGATTAATTATAATCATGGAATGTCTTTCTCCCTTAATGTAACCCTTGTTGGTAAGGACCAGGTATCCTGTTTGTCTCTGTGGCCAAGCATATACCTAGAGAATGAATGAATTCGTGAGTGAGTGAATGAATGAATGAATGGCTTATGTGGTTCTGAGGGACACAGAAGTAAAACCTTTTAGCTGATGAGATAACAAATATTCTCACAATTAGAGCTTGTCAACAAGGGATGGGGTGTCTTGGGGACTGAAGAGATCCCCCAGCCTTAGAAGTCTCTAAGCAAATGTTAGAATAGCCATGGGTCAAAAATGCAAAAGAAAGGATTTCTGGCTTCCTGGCCCAAGTGAGCACAGGGCAGGATGACACTGTCCATTCCAGCTGTGGACTTTTATGCTGTATCAAGGCCAGCTTCCCAGCAATGACATCGTGACAAGGCAGGGAACGGAGCATCCACCCAGCTTGGCGAGGCCACACATCAAGTGTGGGACACCAGGTTCCCGGAAAGTTCTAGATTCCCACGAGAGGGGTGGATTGCGGATGTCCTGAGAGTCACACCCATGTAGGTGCCCCACCCTTACCTGAGCCTTCCAAGCGGCTGAAGCAGCAGATGCCTGGGAGCTGGGAAGAGGGGAAGACCAGATCCAGAAGACCACTCCGCAGCCAAAGGTCACGTCCAGCCCCCCTCTGTCCATGTCACCCTGTCTGCAACACATCAGGGCAGCATCTGCATCATTCTCACGATGGAAACCGGGATCACTGCTGTCGCCGGAAGCTGTGGCCCCTGCCTCCTCTCCAGGCTGGTCTCCCCGTGCCCCAGGAATGAGACTCCGGAATGAAACTCCAAGAGCCTTGGGGGCGGAAGAAGGCGGCCTGCGGGGGAGGGAGAATGGGCCCTGCTCCCCGAACACCATCGTTCCCATTTCGAAGCCTGGGATCCTGAGGTGAGGAGCCGTTGTGCTACAGGAGAGTGGCCGGTCCCACTTTGACCCCAGCTGCCCGACTCCAGAGCGACGCTTTTGGGGGGGCGCCACCGAAGGCCATAAATGCCATCCTGGGGGGCGGGAGGGATTTCCCCCCCAGTGACAGGCAACCCCAGTGCTGGGCTCTCAGAGGGGCTGAGCCCCCATGGCCTGGGGAGCCTGTCTCTTCCCCATAATCATCACCATTAATGCCGTCGCTCTGGCATGGGGCAAGGTGTGTCAGGCCTCTCTCGGTCACCTCACTGAATTCTTGCAGAAATCACTGGATGCTGGTACTATTGTCCACTTTAGAGCTGAGGACACTGAGGATCCGAGAGGTTAGGTCACTGGCCCCCAGCCTCGAGGACAGTAGGGTGGAGTGGGTTTGTCCACCAGCCCGTCTGCCTTCCCCTATAGCGCCCGGGCTGGTCCACAGAGCTGACGGGGTTGTCTGGATCCCCCTTGGGGAAGCTCCGAGCCTCCCGCTTGGGGAGAGGGCCGGCCAGGTGAGCGGAGTGGGTGGGAGCAGTCGGGGTCTGGCTGCTTGGGGCTGTCCTCCTCATGACACACCCGGGGCCTGTCTGCAGAGCCACGCAGGGACCGTCACCCTGGAAGGAGGACCCCAAGGAGAACAGCGTCCCCCTGCATAGATGATGCAGCAGCGCGCGGAGCAGACAGGTGGAGGGGACAGGACCTGCGCCCATCCCCCGGGCTCTCCGCTCACGCAGGGCGGCTGCCCAGGTTCCTTTGGTGAATGTGGGAGAGAGTTTGGTGGTCCCGTCCACGGGAGGGTCTTCTTCGAATCGTGGCGCTTAGCCCTCAGAAACCCTGTTCGTGAGGGAAACAGGCAGCCTGGAGTAGCGGGAAGTCTGAATTGGAGACTCTTCTTCGAGAAATGAAATTATTATTATTATCATTATCATTATTATTATTTTGCAAGTGGTGGAGGAATGCAAATGAGTGTAAACAAGTGTTGTCAAGTAGTGGTTCTTGGGGGACCTGCTTTAATGGTGATAATAACCACTTTAATTGGCACATTAATTATATGTGAGCAGGTGTTTCCAAAGTAATTGAGGGCATTGGAAAGCTGCTTATTTCCTGAAGTGGCCGAAACATTCCCCTTTGACCCTGTTTACTCTATGAATATCAAATTCTGCTGGGGGACAGAGAGACGTGGAGCCTGTCTGAATCCGTGGGCTCGGACTGACTGAGGTTTCCAGGCCATTCCTTCTTGTAAGGAACTGACTCCCCTCGGACCCCTGTGCGGGTGCAGTCCCTGGCCCACCCTCTGCTGGGAGAGACAGGATGGCACAGAGGCACACACGAGATGCCCCCACCCTGGGCTGGAGCTGTTCTGGAAGGAGGAGGGGACAGAAGGTATGGAGAAGAGAGGAAGAGCAGGTGCAAAGGCCCCGAGGACTGGCCCGCTGGCATCGCATCAGGTGCTGGTGAAGGATGGGGAGGCTGGGGCAGGGGGAGGAGGCTGATGGCAGTCAGGGACTCAAGCAGGACGTGCCACAGCTGGGGTCCCATCTAGTGGAGCTTGGATTGTAGCCACAGGGGGCATGTGAAGAATTTTAAGCAAGAAAGCAACAACAGCCAATTTTCCAACTCTCTAGACACCCCCCAAAGATATCTGAAAAGCATCTCAGATTGACATGGCCAAAGGAAAATTCTGGATTTCTCCTCCAAAGCCGTTCCTCTCCATTCTTCCCCATCTCCGTAAATGGTATCCTCATCCACCTGGTTACATAGGCCAACCACCTAGGGCTCTCTGCTTTCTCCTCCCTTCCTTTTCCCTTCCCCCACCCCATCCTATAGCCCCTCCATTTTGCTCTTCAAAAACACGCCCTGAATCCACTTGCTTCTTCCCATGTCCTGGCCACCCCTCTCTCGCCGAGCCTCTATCACATTGCCTGCTTCCAGTCTGATTCCACCCTGCCCCCGCCCCCCAATCCAATGTCCACACGGCGGCCAGAGTGCCCTTTTGGAGACAGAACCAGGTCAAGTCATTCTGTAGCTTTAGAATAAAACTCCCAAAGCATGGCTCTGGCCCTGCCCCTTCTGACCTCCTTCCCTCTTTGGCCTTCCACCACCCCAGCCTTGTGAGTGTTCTGTAAGCACCCCCAAAAGTCCACCGCTTCTGAGTCCAAGCTGACCTGACTCAATTCCTGATACGTGAGAGCTTGTGTCTGGTAGTGTCTCAAAGAAAAGCAGCCTGTGCCCCTAGGAGTATGTGGACCGGAGGTGAAGAAGCCACTGAGCACGGGGATGCTGGAGGCAGAGAGATCTGAGGTCAGTCCCAGGCTGCGCCTCTCCCTCTGTCACCTCTCAGCCTCCATACCAGTGTTTGTACAACGGAAGGGCGGTGAGAGTAGCCATGCAGCCCAGTTTGCCTGGAACCGTCCAGACGGTGCTTGTTATCTGAGGGTAATTGTTAAGAGTGTCTCTCTTTCAGCCTCAAAATTATCCTGGCTTGGGGGATAAATCACACCATTGCCAATTTGGCGTGTGGGCAGTACTTTTCCTATGTTAGCTTTCATGATGGCCCTCTGGTTCTCTGTGAACACAGGCTATGGGACAGATTCGAGGACAGCACCCCATGCATTGCCAACAGCCCTAGAACACTCTGCGTGTTGGTCAGAGGAAGGGAGGGTGCCCAGCCTGCTGGATTAAGAGAGTGCTGACTTGAACTTCACCTCCCTCTCCTTTTCCAGCAGGGATAACGTGCCATGATCCCACCCAGCTGTTGGGCTGAGATGGGACAGGGGGGGATGGCTGGTTTGAAGGGGGTGTTGCAAGGACCCTGGGGAGACCTCCTCTGCATCTGAGAGCCCATGCTGGAGGGGAACCAGCTGGAGGCTGGAGGGAAGTCCTTCTGTGGATCCCTCAGAGAAATCCAGCTGCATCACCGACCTAGTTTGCCCTTTCCAAACAATGGCTTACTCCCGGTTGACTCATCCTTCAGCAAATAGTTATCAGGAACCCACCATGTCCCAATCGGGGTGCTGGGCGCTGCTCTAGAGGTTCTGTCCTGGTTTAATAAAGGAAACTGGTGACCTTGGCGTGTTTGTCTTTTATGCAGACATCTTACTGACCTGTCAGTTCTTTTTTTTTTTTTTTTAATTTTATTTATTTATTTGACAGAGAGAGAGAGCACAAGCAGGGTAAGTGTCAGGCAGAGGGAGAAGCAGGCTTCCCTCCGAGTGGGGAGCCCGATGCGGAGCTCGATCCCAGGACCTGGGATCATGAACTGAGCCGAAGGCAGATGCTTAACTGACTGAGCCACCCAGGCGCCCCTGACCTGTCAGTTCTAATAGGCTTTTAAAAAACTTGAATCTTCTGGATTTTTTTTTTAAGCTATGCAATTATATCATCTGCAAATAGCGCTAACTTTTCTAACACACGAGAGATACTAGCTCATAACGTATAAAAGCACATATCCTGGGACCAGATCACTTGGATTCAAACTCTAGCTTTGCCACGGAGAAGCTGTGTGACTTTGGGCAAGTTACTGAATCTCTCTGCGTCTAGTTTTCTCACCTCCCCAAATAAACTTAGGATAGCGGCTAGCACTGCAGAAATATTGGTGTTATTACTTATTGAACGTATTATAATTTGTTGACTTATTCTAGTGTCTAAAACCTCCAGAATGCTTGTAAAATGTTTTGTTGTCTTATTTCTGTTTTTCATCGGATTGCATTTAACACTGCCTATGGTATTTGCTGCTGGTTTCTGATAAATACTATTTGTGTTGTATAAAGGAAGTTCACTTCTATTCCAATTTTACCTAGAGTTTTTATAAAGAAAAATTAATTAAATGCTTCTTAAGAATCTATTGAAGTAATCATATGGTTTTTCTCCTTTAATTTACTAATGTAATGAGTTATGTTGATGGTTTTTCTAATATTGAGCCTCCATTGGGTTTTTATAATTTCTTTAAACAAATATCTTGTGTCCCAAATTAAAAGAACTCTCAAGTATTTATTTTTTATTATTATAAATGGAATCTTTCTCATTGGATTTTCTGTGGGCTTCTGGGATGTAAGAATGCAATGCAATTGATTTTTTTGTGGGTTTATCTTGCATCCTACAAATTAGATGAATGCATTTATTCTCTTTAATAAGCGTTTGGTGGCTTTCCTTGTATTGTCCAAGCATTTAATCTCCCCACCTGACATTTTTATTTCTTTCTTTCATGTATTTTTCAGATATATTGCATTTGTCCGTGAACAGCTATGTGTTGCATACCTCTACCCTGTGCCAGGCACTGAGCTAGTCTCTGTCTCCTCCATGACTCGGTACCTCTTGTCACTTTTTGGCAGGAAGAGGTGGTCAGTGAGGTACCTTCTCCGCTGACATGTTAAGAACAGAGACCCGAGGAAGGGACTGAATCCCTCCAGGTCCCAAAGCCCCTTCAGTTCTGATCAGGATTCAAATCCCATTAACCCTCAGGCCAGGCTGCCTCCTGACAGATGACTCTCTCCTTTAGAGGGGGAGGAGTAATAAACCTTGACCCCAAGGGGCAGTTTCAAACCTCTGAAACGCTCTGGTCATTTCTCGAAGAGAAAGTGAAGATAGATGCCCTTACACTAAAACCTGACCTTGAACAGACCAGCTCACTGTCCCTCTTCTTCCCCTTGTATCTGGGACTTGCTTGGAATAAAAAGGTGCAAATGTCGCTGTTCTGTTTTTTCCCTTCAAGCAGCATCTCAGCTGTGAGGGGCGTGAGTTGGAGCTGCTGCGGGCCTTCGCCCCAGGCTCACCCCCCAACCCCCGCCAAGCCTGTGGATGATGCTCTGCTGCTCACCGAATGAGTGTCCCTGAGAGACCGTTAGCATCTCGGTCCCCAGCAGGCTACTCTGCCTGCCCAGCTCACCTCTTGCTGCCCCAGGACTCACATGTCCTGCTGGCTGTCATCTTGGTCTTGCTTTTTAGCTAATTAGCCCATCTCATCTTGCACAGACGGCCCCCTTCCCTCACACCCTTAGGGGCGTGTACCTTGTATTCTCGCTTCGCCTCCATGGACAACTTCATCATCCTTGTGGGCGCCCTGGCCCTGGCCTCCAGACTCCCCCTCTGTAGTCTCATCCCCCCGGGCATTGCTGTGGAAGCCCTGGACTTGGGCCCTACCCACTGCCCACCTGAGAAGGCCATGGCGCCGACTCGGCGTGTGCTCTAATCAGCGAGCCCCATGCTTCCGACACTTTTATTAATTCACACCAAACCCCTGTGTGGGTTTGTGGCGGCCTGTGTTGCATGTGGCACCAAAGAGCTGTCCTGCCCACACAAGCCGCAGGCTTGAGAGCCTCCAGGGGTCCCAGGCAGCCCCCCAATCCCGGGCTCTCAGAAGATTCTAGCAAATCTGTCAGCTGCTGAGGCTGGGTTTGGAAGCTGCTCCTTGATTATTCACGCCATGCCAGGCACGAAGCTGAGAGCTGTCCATGTACCACCCGAAGCAGGAGCTGAGAGCAGCTCCATTGTAGAGATAGGGAAACTGAGGCTCAGGTTTGTGACATGAGTCCCCAAGAATTGCAGGGCTGTGATTCGAATCCAAGTCCTTCTGACTCTGGAGCCCCACGCTAGTCTTTTTCTTGTTCCCTTGAGATATTCAGTGGGTGTGAATCTTCCACTTCACAGGGGCTGCTGGCCTCGATGACCCCAGGATGGAGCCGGCTGTGTCGGGCTTCCGGAGACCAGACCGGTGCTCCAGCCTGTGCCCCAGCTTGGGGCAGCAGGCGTGTCCTCTTCCTCCTCATCCAAACCCCACCCGGGCCCCACCACTTGTCTTTGTCATCTTGGGTGGTGGCAGCGAACGAGGGCAACGTCTCCTGAGGGCGAACATCCAGAGTAGTTGGTGGAGGTGGGCACCAGGAGATGACAGGGAGGAGGGAGGGAGTTCCCCGCACTGCCCCCGAGCTCCAGCCCGCGATCGGTCAGCAGGGAAGCAGCCTGCGTAGCTGCTGGCAGGTCATTGGCCCCTCCTGGAAAATGAGGGAAGGAATAGACCCCATGGGGCATTGTGGGGGATAAAATGATATGGTGCTGGCAAGTGTTTGCTGGAAAGTCTGGCAAATAGTATCAATAGCAGTAATAAAAGAAGGTAATATTTACTATAGGCCACTGACTATAGGCCAGACGTTAAGCACCTCGCACATATTGGCTCATTTAATCCCCATAGCAACACTGGGGCTAGGCGCTGTCCTTGTCCCGCTTTGTAGAAGAGAGGATTATGGCTCAGGAGCAAAAATTTGCTCAAGACCATGCAGCTGGTAAGTGACAGAAGTGGGATTCGGCCCCTGGCGGTTTGGCTTCGGCGTCTGCACTCCTAAGTACTTCAAATGTTAGGTCCTCCCCACACTCCGCCTGCCCAGACAGATGGAGTCAGGAGCCAGGAGAAGTAAACACTCAAATGGAAAAGCCCAGGAGTAGAAGCATCCGCGCCGCATGGAGGATTGCTCCCCTGCCCGGGAGAGAGATGCCCACGTAACACCCGCCCAAAAGGGAGGCAGCCAGCTTGCTGGGATGACTGGGTTCCGGCAAGCTGAGCCGGCGCTTCCCCCCTCCCTCGGTCCCTTCAGTGCTCCCCACATGAGGCTGTGCACACACCGGGGGCCCTGCCCATGCTGGCTAACTTGACTTTGAGGGAGACACTGCAACTCATTGCAAGCTGCTGGACTAAACCCTTCTGTACAGCTCACAACTTTGCACAACATGGGGGGCTTTGGCAGACGGTCAGCGGCTGATTTCTGCAGTGCTGGTGGAGTTTTGCAGTGTGATTTATAGATTGCCTTGATAGAAAAGCGATGCTGGGAATTTCCATTAGAACAGGGCAGCTTGTTGTTGTGGCTTTCTAGAAGGTCAGAGGGTAGAGGCCTGAGAAAATGCTCCCAAAGCAGACAGACAGCCTCCTCCTTGGGGCCTTGAGGATTCATTTAGGATGTTAGCTTTTGCCTAGGACACAGGTGTTGATAAGACAAGGTCCAACGATGCCACATGGTGAGTTTCCCCATGCAAGGTGCTCCGGGTAAAAATCACCCACTATCCAACATCCCCAAGTCACTCACTTACTTAGCCAATATTTCTGGACACCTGCAGGGTACCAGGCCCTATGCTAGATGCTAAGAAAATACAACCCCGGACAAGGCAGACAGGTTCTCTCTGCTCCCAAGGACCTTCCACCCTGTTGGGAGATGCAGAGGGCGTGGACTGGAATGGCTTGTCAAATGATAGGTACATAGCTTGACCCCCCCAACCCAGACTTGAGTGGTCAGGGTCTCAGAGAGGAGGTGACGGCTGAGGTGAGCTGGTGGCGTGGGCACCTCCACCAATTCACCAGGTGGAGACAGTGGGGGGATAGAAAGGGGGTCCAGGCAGGGCCAGCCGCATGTGGGTGTCAGGGTCAGCCTCTCTCAGCTCAGAGGGCTTGGCCGACACAGCTGGATGGCCACTCCAAAACCCAGGCCCCTGTCTCCCCGCCCTGTACCCCTGAATCTGTCTTGCTGACACCAGGGAACGGGCCAGGAGCCACATGGCAAAAGAAGTTCTGGCCTTAAAAACTAAACCCTGCCACCGTCTGTCCTCATCCTAGATTTTGCCTCGCCTTCCCCACCATTGCGCCCAGAGGAGGGGTGGGGGCAGCTGGTGATGTGCCAGAAGCCTGCTGGTTCGAGGGCCCACGATGCTCAGAACCTGCAGCCCAGGCCTTGGCTTCTGACCGCCTTCGCTGTGTCCACACACTCACCGCTGGGCCAGGGAGGCCTCGGCCGCACATGAAACCCTGCAGGCTCCTCCACGACAGTCTGTCTGCCCTCGCTGGGGGGAAGGTGTGGACAGCCCAGGGCTCACGGCACTCTCTGTCTCTGTCTGTGTCTCGGTCTCTCTCTCTCTGTCTCTCTCTGTTTCCATCTCTCTTTGTCTCTGTCTCTGTCTCTATCTC